>NC_048236.1:5251835-5273229 GCF_002007445.2 Ailuropoda melanoleuca
AGGCAGCCCAACAGGGTTCCTGTGCATGTGTGTGTGTGTGTGTGCGCATGTGCACGTGTGCGTGTGAACACGTACATGCATGTTAGTGTATGTAGGAGACAGACCTAAAGGACAGATGGGACAAGATAGTGAAGACAAGACCCGTCTCTCTCCACTTTCACAACCTGGCCTAGAGCTGGCTCTGCAACCCCAGCATGGATTGAGACATGGCTTCACGTGGGACACCGATTCCCTTGTGATTTACGGCAGTGTTCCCTAAGTGTGACTCAACAGCTCATTGGAAATCATCGGTAACATTCAAAGATGTCTGGTCAGTAGAGTAAAAGGAGAGTAGAAAAGTGGGCTCACCCCTCTCTACTCCCGAAATTGGCTATTAATCAGTGCTGGAGACAGCCCGATGACCTCACCCATACAGAAGGAAACAGAGCATCCAAGTAATTCACATAGCAGATCAGCTGCTGCTTCTGCACATCACCAGGGCAGTCAGCACATAGCCAAGCATAGTAGGATGAACATCTCAATTCTTCACTTGTGTTTAAACACCACGTTAGATGCATACTTTGTTTCAGAGAAATCCTGCTTTTCTTGTGTGTGTTTAAATGACACCCAACACTGCAAGAATGCTTGATCGATCTCTGGCAAGACGAAAAGTAATACCACTGGCTATGGGAACCTCATGGAAACTCATCTGAATGAAGATGAAGGATTAAAATGGCAGGTGCAGTCAGGCTGCTCTATTTGGGGGGTCAAGTAGGTGGCTAATGTGAGATCTACTTTCAGTAAAGCATCACAGTGGGAGTCCTTTCATGCTCCATCAGAGACTGGAGAGAGAAGTGGGCCACCCCCCAAGTGTGCCCAGAGCACTGGCCGTTGTGTGTGCTCTGGATTGCCCCTACATGAAATCATAAAGTGCCACTAAGATTGGACTCGCTTTACCTTCTCCACCCTTCCCATCACTGTGTTCTCCCTCGCTCAATCTGTGTACTTGGAACTGCCCCCCCCATCGAATGATACATGCATCAGACTGCATGAAGGAGTGACAGAGTGAGGGGGACATGCACACATTCCAGGTCAGACTGTCTGCATTCAGCACCTGGTTCTCCCATTCCTGAGCTCTGTGACCCCGGGCAAGTTATTGACTTCTCTGGGCTTAGTTTATTCATCTGTAAAATAAACAAGAACATCTACTCAACCCGGGGTTGCTGTAAGGCTTAAATGAGATTATATGCATAAAGAACTTAGGACAGGCACCAAGCACACGGTAAAGAGCTCAATAAATGTTGGCATAGTTACATCGTTCTCAGCCATTTCCACTGGAGGGTAAATTTCATTTCATTTGCTGTGCACCTCTCTCCCAGAAGTTTTTGCATGCTAAACCTCATCTCTCCTTGAGATTTGGTTTTCTGTGAGATGGATGTCCAATATAAGGGAGAAGGTGGAGGCGGGGGAGGGGGGAGGGTAGGAGCAGCATCCCAAAGCATATGATATTCCCGCACTTTTGGAAGTTGTCTGCCCCATTACACAAGGCCAGCTCACCGTGTCCCCCTGCCCCAAGGACCAGCCTTCTCGGCTGTGGGTACTGTTTACTTCGTCTGGGTCTTCCAGATCACTCTTTGGCTGGCAAAGCCAGCAGCCTCCTCTCGAATGCGTGTCCAGAGCCTCGACTAGAAACTTCCCAGCTGTCCTCAGCGTGGGCTGGTGTGTCAGACAGCCCTGGGGCAGCTGCGGGTTCAGTGTGGCTTGAAAATGAAAACCCAGCTTGGTAATAATAGTTTCCCATGGATGAATTAGACTAGGGAAGGGGTCCATCCTAGTTCGTCCTGTTGAAGGTGCATCGATGGGGAAACTGTTTAAGGCCCTGTGACACGTGGAAGACACCCCTTTTGCTTCCTCAAACTGCCTTCCAAATTCCCGTCTGGGATGGGGAAACCAGGTGATTTGCGGCGGGGGGAGGGGGGTTGCCTTTAACTTTGCCTTTGGTTCCATAATAAGATTCGGTCAGTAAGGGAGGAAATAAACAGAAGGAGGGAGCTATCCCGGCAAGTGTATCTCAGAAGTATACACCTGCTTGCAAATCCCTCGTGCACACTTGAACTGTCCGCTCTCCCCATACCTCCACAAAGCTTTCTGGCTCCCTCGTCTCCTGCAAGGACCATAACATAAAACGTGTCAGGAGCTAGGGAGTGAGGGTGATTCTTGCATTCCTGGTTTCAGTCATCTCGTAGACCTCTATCTCACCTTCGCACCAAAGTACTTCTCTGCACGTTGCCCACCAGGCACATCAGTGGCCTGAATGCTGTGCCTCCTCAGAGGTGCGCCCCAGAGGCGGCACCCCCTCCGACGACCACAAGGTGGCGATCGAGCCTCAGGAGAAGCCGGCGGGCCCGGGCGAGGGAAGCCCCGCGCCAGCCGCCAGCTGTCACTCAGTGGCCCAGCTGGAGATTCCTGTCGGTTCCGTATTGACGAGGACAGCTTCGAGAGAGCTCCTCAGGCCTGGGAACCGCTCGCTGTTCCAGGAAAGCAGTGAGTGGATGTGCGATTCTTCCCCGGTGAATCCAAATCAAACACTTCCTTCCACCGCACCCCGGGGGTGGAGGCTGGTGGGCAGGATGGAGGACACAGGATGGTACCAATTACACTCGCTTCCAAGAAGGCAAGGCCCGCGGTCGCTCTCGGCTCTCCTGGATCGTGCTGCCGAGCGAAGGAAGTGGGCTGTAACAGCCGTCTTACCATGACTTACCCAATCAGTTCCTGTTGCTTTCAAGCTAAGAGAAAGCCTTTTTTTTTTTTTTTTTTTTTTTTTTCTGGGCTCCTGGGTTGATTCTGTGTCATTTGTCAGTCGCCAGCATACCTCGTTGGGACTTGGCTCTGCATGAAAGAAGGAAAACCGTGGGGCGTGAAGGGTCCCTCGTCTCCCCGACCCACAGCCCATTTGTGCAGAGGGATGGCGGGGGGCCTTGAGACTCTTCGTCCCAGAGTTTAAAGAGAAAAGATTAAGAATGGGTATCTAGACAGTAGAAAGATGACTTTAGCTGAATCGTGGCCCACACAGGAAAACGGTATTTGGAGAGAAAGCACAGGAGTCTGGCACAGGGCAGGCTCCAGTGGTGCCCCTCATGTCTCCCTTCTTGTTCTGAGTGCTCATCGTCACTGAGCACAGAAACCTTAGGAAAAATTGGTTTTCTCTCTAGAATGTGCTAGAGGATAAAGTTAAGTATCCATCTATGCAGGATATAAGGAAAGATGGTGTGGGGGGGCAAGGGGGAGACTGGATACAACCCTAACCCTTGAGGTTGGTAGATGGGAACTTATCAGGTGCTTTCTGACTGCCCTACCCCTGCAAAATCACTGATGGGAACAGAGAGAAGGGATGGATACATCACAGGCCTGGCCCAGGGGGCCGGTTCCATTCTCTCAAAACCCACTGCTTGCCACCTGCCACCACGAGGGATACTTTGTCTGAGTGTCCTTGGGGGCAGAGCTGTATTTGGATGCTGCTGCCTGCTGCTTGCCCCGGAAGGAAGGGGGGTACCTGGAAGTCTGCCACGTGGACCCATTTGATGCCGGGAAAGCCGTCCTCAGGGCAGGCCTCCCCTGGGAACCCTCTAATCACACTTGCAAAGCTTTCCTGCTTCCCCAAACTGTCATCTTCCAGGACCATCTGGTCTCCAGGCGGGGGGGCTCAAAGGGCCCGGAAGGAGTTGCAGCCAGAAGTTGATCCACAGGGGAGCCCCCGTCCTCAAGGGCTTCTGAAGGCTCCTGGGGTTGTGGGATGGGCCTGGGCCTCTGTCAGTCCTCCTTATACTCATGTGACAGCAGGGGTCCCCTTTGCCCCCTCTGGGCTGTGTGTGAGGGACTGAGTCCTGACCTGTGACCCAGATTCTGGGGCAAGCAAAAGGGTTGGACTCTTGCAGGAAGTGGAGAGGGTCTGTGTGGAGACATGTGTGGGGATGGCCCTTTGGGGCCCTCTAAGAAAAGCCATGCCGTTACACACAGGATTGGCTTGAAGGAAATCGGCAGTCGGTACGTTGTTTAGGACGGCCTCATTTCCTCATAGGTGCCTGGTGAACTGTGTGCTCCCCTTCCTGATCCAGTGTCCTCCGGATGACCCCTCGATGCCCAGGGCTTACAAGGCCCCTGGAATCCCATCGGGGTCACCAGAGCTTGATGCCCCTGACAGCTGTCTGTGGCCAGCCTTTCAAAGAGATATTGGAAATAATCTTTTGTGCATAATACTTGACAGTGTACAAAGCCCTTTTATGTAAGCTGTGCTTTTTGAGCCTGACAACAGCCTTGAGTGGCAATCTGAACGATCCCTATTCTACAGGTGAGCAAACCAAAGACTAGAGTGGTGTAGGGAAAGGCTCAGGTGACCGGGGAAAAGTGTCTTTCTGTTCCAGGAGCTATGTTCTTTCTGCCATACCGCACTGATGAGACGGAAAGCTCATTCTCCAAGAAAGAAGGCTGATGATTCCAGACACTTCTTCTTTCCTGGGGAAGATGTGGAACTGCGGTTTCCAGGGGCAAATGTGCCATGCTTGTCAGAAATCTTGGAGAAGAGTTTTGAACAGTGTGGCTCTCAGGCCAGCTTGGAGGGGCGGGGGTCATATGGAAGAGAAGTATTTGGGCCTTATGGATTTCTACCCTATCCCCTGTGCTCCAGTATGTGTAGGGTCTCTGCACAGACCAGAGAGGATAATGTGGTACAGGCCTTGTTTTAAATTCATTCTCCTACCCTGCTGTCTGTATATGGCAGCAGAATGGCAGAAAGCATTCGCCTCTGGTTGATACTCTAACGTTCTGTTGTACAGGGCACCTGGGTGGCTCAGTAAGTTAAGCGTCTGCCTTTGGCTCAGTTCATGATTCCAGGGTCCTGGGATCGAGTCCCACATCTGGCTCCTTGCGTGGCAGAGAGCCTGCTTCTCCCTCTCCCTCTGCCTGCCTCTCCCCCTGCTGGTGCTCTCTCTCTCTCTCTCTGACAAATAAATAAACTCTTTAAAGCTCTGTTGTGCAATGCACTAGAGTCTAGATACGTGTGGCTATTGAACACTGGCAATGTGGCTGGACAACGGGCGTGTTCGGTTAGCGTAAAGTACATGCTGGAATTCCAACACTTAGAACAAAAAAAAGAAAGGAACGTACAATGTCTCATTAATAAGTTTACATCAATTACATCTGGAAATGATAGTATTTTGGATATACTTGTTTACACAGAAGTAATACTGCAATTAGTTTTACCGATTTACTTTTTTTTTTTTAAGATTTTATTTATTTATTCTACAGAGAGACAGCCAGCGAGAGAGGGAACACAAGCAGGGGGAGTGGGAGAGGAAGAAGCAGGCTCCCAGCGGAGGAGCCTGATGTGGGGCTCGATCCCAGAACGCCGGGATCACGCCCTGAGCCAAAGGCAGACAACAACTGCGCCACCCAGGCGCCCCCGATTTACTTTTTTTAATGTGGCCACTCAAAATCTAAAAGCACGGGGCTCAGGCTCTCGTTCCCCTAGACCTTGCAGCTTATGCTGCATTACCGAATAGTTCAAAGGAAGCTGCTGTCATGTTCACAAGAAGTATTCCTAGGAAGCACGCTTTTCTTCCTGTTTATATGAAGAAAGCATAAACTTCATAAAGCCAGGGGGGAAACGTCTTCAAAATACGGAAATAAACCTCTTCCTTCTGACTGATGTATACGTTATCTTACAAAGAAAAAAAAATTAGTGCAAAAGAGCAGAAAAGTCCCAACCAGCTCCTGTGACCCAGGCGAGCATTCGAGGGGCTTGCGGGTCTGTCGGGGAGGAGCCGTTCCCAGCCCCCGGCATGACCCACCTGTGGGCTGCAGGGCGCCCCATTTCACGGGAGCCCTGAAGGGTGAGAAGTGCCCAGCACAGGAGAAGCATTTTGACTTTATTTTTAAGGACCCGGAGGTCAGAGGTACAAATGCTTAGAGGACTGGCTGGCCCCTGTGTGCTCAGGTCTCTGATCCATTGGCCTGAGTCATGTCAAGGGAACACTTCGGCTCCTGGACTCACCCTAGCTTGCACCCCAGACACACCATGCCGGGGGAGGTTGTGGGCCCTGGCTTTGGTGGGCCTCTTTTCATGGAATCAGACTTTCCCAAACAGCACCTTTTCCCTGAACCCCCACAGAGCCCGAGGCCATCCCCTCAGGAAAGGTGACTTCTTTCACATTTGCATAGTCAGTAGAGAGAGTTAACACAGTATTTGCATCTCAGTTTTATTCATGGTACTGCTGGAGGGAACCCTTTCAGTGTGATTACTGCTGTGGATAAAGAAATGTTTGCAGGTCACAAAGCCACAGTCAATGCCTCAGACAGAATCTACAGAGCGGCATTGGGTCCTCAATGTTGTTTGTTCAAACAATCTGATGAAATATCTTGTATAATCCTCTTCCATGAACTGTGGGCAGGACCCATAAAGATCACTCCCAGGAGTAGAATAGATTATATGACAAAGGTGAAGGAAACTGCTGGTGTATTCAAAGCCCCTAACCACCTGACTTGGCGTTCATCACGAGGGTGATTATCCTGGATAGGCCTGACCTAATCGGGTGAGTCCTTTAAAAGAAGGTTTAGGATCAGAAACTGAGGAAGTCAGAGATTCAAAGCAGCACAGAGTTTCTCCTGTGGACTTCGAACAAGCAAAGGACCACATTGTGGAGAAGGCCACATGGCAGGGGATGGCAGGACACTCCTAGATGCTGAGCGCCTCTGTCCTATACCTACAAAGACTGGAATTCTGCCCAACAACCAATGAGCTTGGAGGGGGAGCTCAGCTTTCAAGTGAATCCATAGCCCTGGCCGCCAGCCTGAGTTCCACCTGACAAGACCCTGAGCAGTGGACCCAGTGAAGCCATGCCCGGACTTCTAACCCCCCGAAACTGTGCGATTGTAAGTGGGTGCTGTTTTAAGCCTCTGTTTGTGGTAACATGTTATGCAGCAATAGGGTATGAAAACAGAAATATGGTCCCACGTTGCAAAAATAATCTGTCACTAACAAAACTCACAGGGCTCTGTTTTTAGCCATCTGTGAAAATTCCAAATTTTCACACACAAATGTTAGAATAGATATTTGTTTATTTGTTTCCCGGACAGTTAGGTCCTGAAAGTGTTGCTTCAGGGTCCCTCGTTTCAACCCTCGGTAAGCTTCCAGGCTTCACATGCTGCGTGGGAGTGTGGATGGTGTGAGGAGTGACGTCACTGCCGTCAGCCAACTGAGCTCAGCCAGGAGCTTCTGGTACCCCGCCCCCCACCATGCCCGAGGAACAGAAGCAACCACTCGCTGTGTGGAGAATGGCGTTAAATTCTGGTTGGATTTCTGATAGGGAAGCTTGAAACAGCAGCCCTGGCCTATTTACAAAAGAGCAGACAATTTATATTAAGAAAGCTTCACGAGATCTTGCTAGATATTTTATTGTTACAAGCATGGACAGGACACATAGCTGTATGCTGGTGTACTATTGTGACATGATTTAATATCCCAAGTCATACAGTTAGAAACCTATGGCATCTCATTGCAAAGCTAACATCTTTCAAGTCATGAGACACTATTTTCATGGACTTTTTAAAACATACATAAGAAAGATAACATCCATTGTCAGCCTCTCCTTTATTTTGGACACTCAGGGAATCAGACATCCATTGGCCTGCATCACGCTGTCTTTGGGTTTCTGTCTGACATCGCCTTCACGTGCCACAAATCAAACGCATTCCACCTACCCGGGATTTGTGGGACCATACTTGCTTCCTTTCGTCTTCTCTAATGGTTGTGACTTCCTGCTCCTCTCACTTCCGGAGAACTCCCTCCCCGCGCCTGCACGTCCTGGGCACTGTGACCTTTCTCTTCCCCGTGTCACTTTTTTTTTTCTTTGACCTTCCAACACTGATCTGTCTGAAGTTCTCTACACAAACGGCAAAAGGCTAGCATTTTCCAGTGTTTCTTAATTTCTGGAAACCCCATGGGTCTTTATTTACCTCTTTCTCCATATATAAGAAACAGGGAGGAGGATGGCAGCCATGACCCCCTCAAGACATGACGTGCTACACTGGACTTAACAATATTCCCAGAGAATATTTCTGTAGCTTAGATTAATTGCTCCTTTGTGAATGCTCTCACCTCACAAACTCTGAAGCATTAGCACAGATCCCTTTGCAAGAAACTGACTTAATAGAAGGCCCTTTAATGCAACTTAAATTTTGGCCCATGGAACTGACTTTACCCACTGAGAGGTCAGGCACAGGGGGAAGCACTGGGCACTTTGTACCAGCATCAGAGCTGACATTCCTTCTTCCTCTTCCTCAGAAATCTGCTGTGAATAGTCTTGTAATCATCACTGATTGAGAACTAGTGAACACAGGACCAGGAGGGGCTCCTGCTTTCACAGAGCTCACAGATTCATGCACAGCTCTCTTTTACAATTTTGAATTCTATTGTTTATTTTAGGATATTCTTGGCAAACAGCAGTGGTTGAACTACATATCTTGCAGCTGAGCAGAAGACCGGCAAGTATGTCTCTAAGTTTTTGTTTTCATAGGTTTTCTGGAATTTGGGTCTGGCATTGTGTTGAAAGCTGGAAAGCACGTGCGCACGTGTGTGCGTGTGTGTGTGTGTGTGTGTGTGTGTGTGTGTTGGGGGTAAGGGAACGTGCCTCAGTTAATGCACATGGGCAAAGGGCCAAATCCACATCCTAGGAACCCCGAGAAGGTTCCTGCCATTATAGAGGTTCCCTTCGCAACACAATGATTCCCAAAGGATCCCTATGGTCTTGGCTGGAAGCTGAGTGTTTCTTGTTCCTTGTTGTTTTTGAGTTCCTCTTGAGTGCTATGCTTTCTTTGGCCGATCGTGTCACGATGGCCAGGCTCACACATTGTACTATATAACCTTGCCTCTTATCCCTGAGATTGTTCCAGGAACCAGATCGGTCAAAGTCATTCTCTCTCAAACCTCTAATTCTCATCCCATTGATCCTTCAACCTAACCTCTGGCTCTCGTCAGTACTGAGTTCTCCCCAAAGCTGACCATCCCTGGAGAATTTTATAGTTTAATCATTTCCTTTGTGACAATTTCCAGGCAAGCGTGGAGTAGATGTCTACGTCATTTGTGAACGTGTAGAAGGAAAGAGCTCATTTACTTGAAACACTGTGAGGACTCTTACTTCTATCTGCCCCACCTGCTTCTCCCCCTGAAGAAAAGAGAGGCAGAATGTAGAATTTAAAATTTAAAATAAAAAAGAAGAGAAGTTAAAGAGTTAGAATATTAAAAGAAAACTCTTTCGAAATTCAATAAATAAAAGGTTGCTCCATTGCAGCCTCTTCTGTTCCACCTTCCTGATGGTTGGATCCCTGCTAGTTCTCGAGAAGTCCTTATGAAGACCACACGGCCCACATTCCCCGAGTGGCCCCACATTTTTATTCTGTTTCACTGTGTCTCTGGGATCAGACTTCAATTTGGAATGTATGGTTGCTGTGGTTACAGCACATGCTTAACTTTAATATCGATTCAATTTTAATAAATATTTCTTTTTTATGAAATGCACACACCACAAATAACACACACACGTGTGTGTAATTCACAGACAATCAAATCCTCGGGGAAAGTTCCGCCATCTGCTCATCAAGGTCAAGTGTCATTGGGAGCATAGAGTAGCCAACTGTAATGTTTCATCTCAGATTTCTGAGTGGGTGGAATAAACACAGATTAGACAATACAAAACTCTTACCGTATATTGGTCTTGGAACTTAAGGATTGAAAGAGCTAATACATAGGGAGCTAGACCATGCACCAAGGGCCACTACATCCACAGTAGCAACAATAACGATAAACAATGCCATAAGATTCTGAAAATCTATGATGCACAGAGATGTACCTGGTTAAAGCTGTTAAATACAATATATGACAGTCGAGATCTGTTTCCAGTGCAATCTATCACATTTATATCACCATACGTCACATTTGGCAAGTGATGGATATAAAAATATAATTTTTTTTGCCTTCAAAAATTGAAACAAACCAAAAGATACGGCTTTTCTGATAAACGGGAAAAAAGGGAACCAGCAGTTGGATCTGCTTGGATCTGATAAAGCACGGCTTCCCCATGTGCTCTGCGTGCCCCGTCCCCTGAGCTCAGACGCTCACGCGCACAAGCACAGGGTGTGTGCTCAGTGTCAGGAGAATTAGGTCTCCTCCACGCATTTCTTGTAAATATTATTGTCCACTTGAAAGCATGCTGATCTTACAATTTCCTCCCTATCTCTTCCCACTGCCTTTTTTTAAAAAAATATCTCTCGTAGCTAAGAAAATACCAAGGAAATAGCAAACTTTCACCACGATTTACTTCAGTTTCCATTTCTGAGCCATTTTTGTATTCTCCATGTTGCAGTATGAGAATTATTATGTTAACATGGAAAATTTTTTAAATGTGGTTTTTATTGTTTTTCTCTATTTTTTTCCCCTGTATCCACCCTTCTTTCCTTCCTTCTTTCTGAGAGTTCACTGAAGTGTTTCCTAGGTCCTAGCCTTGTGCTTATTATTTTAATCAAAGCTTATTTTTGTGCCCAACGTGTGAAAAGTAAAAACATCTCCTTGAAATTCTATTTTACAATATAGACAGGGAAGTTGGGCCTCAGGGGACTCGAGTTTTACTTAAATACTGTACACATTGAGTATCACACAAGAGGTGGGGGTGGGGCAGCAAATAAACTTAACAGTTATGTTTAGTCTGTCTTTACGAAAGAAAGCTCCTTTTCCCTAATGAAAGAGGCTCTTCAGCATCTGCTCCAGGAAGCCTGCGGAGGAAACATTTTACCCACGGCTTTGAAAGGATTTTTTTTCCGAGTGTATCCACTGTCCTTTAAAGAAGTCACATGGGTCAATTTTCCTGTTCTTAGTTGAGCAAGGAGTAAGCACTAGATGTATTTTCCAGGGATGAGCTGGTCGTTTCTGGGGTGGAAACATTGTATGTTCCTGAAAAACAGAGCAGTAGCTCAGGCTTACCGACATGACAGCACAATCACGGTGGCGTGCACCTTTCCTGCTGTGGCCCGAGGGGAGCTCTCGCTCGAGAGCCTGGAAAGCTGGGCCATGCCTGGAAATGAACCCATGCCTGCCCCCCTCCCAAGACCCCGAAGTGCCAGAGAACAAACAAAGCTGTCGTTCTCAAGCATGCGTGGCAGCCGACAAGACAAGCACTAACTACTTCCCATCAAACCAGCAGCCAGGTTTCTACAAGGAGAGGGAGGACGTGAACATGGGCAGCCCTCCACATGCCACCACATGCATGGCCCTGGGGACAACCGCATGAGGGAAGCTCCCTGGTCCCCTTGGGTGGGGGTGACTTGGGGGAAGCTCTTGGGGGGGGGGCAGAGGCTGAGCTGGAAGGCGAGGGGAAGAAAGGGGAAAAAGGAAAGAAAGGAGAAAATTACAGGGGTAGAAAAGGCAGGACCGGAAAAGAAGCGGAGGTCAGGGGATGCCAACAAAGGTGCAGCAGAGGGGGCAGCCACGAGCAACCACACGGGCCGGCATCAGCAGGAGGCAGGGACTGAGCACAGGGCAAGTGGGGGCGGGGTGCTGGGCGAGGAAAGGACACGGTGCCCACCCTACCATCAGATTGGTGAGCTGCCACTGCTAACAAGGTTTCCATCACTGCCTGGGGGGCCCTTTGGGGCTGCTGACAACATAAACCAAAGTTACAGTGATTATGGGACCCTCAAGCAGGCCAACACGGAGCCCCATTAATGACCCTCAAGAGGCCATCGAATGGCAGTGACTGGGAATCGCAGGCCCCGGGACCTCAGGAACACAGCCCAAACTCCAACTTCAATCGGACTGATTCAGAAACAAAGAACACATTTTCTTGGCCTTAGATTGCATAATTCTGATTCCGTAGATGCATTTTCCCTTGGATGCAAATGGTCGGCATGTTCCAGTGACAGTGCTGGCCAAGTGCAAGGGTGGTACTATACCCAAAGATTGGATCATTCCACAGCAGGCCCGATCAAGCACGCTCAAAGTCAAAAGGAAAGACCCTCCACTTTCATGAGTAATGCATCAGATCGAAGCCCCAAACACCAAGTCCTCTGGAGTTTTAACAATTGATAGGCATTCTCCAAATTTGATTTTATAGGAAAAGCCTTAGTCTGGAGTACTGACACAGTTCTAGATTCTGCCTTTGTGAAATCTGTTCATTTCAAGAAGCTGGAAACAATTCTGGTGCTTAGGGGGCATTGGCGGGCAGAGATTTCAACCTCCCAGCATAGCTGAGACCCATCGCCCAAAGTCATTAACATTAGTTAATTTGTACCTCAAGGGAGCAATTTAACTGTGCATGCCCCTAACAGAATGGATAACCTGAGTGGTTCTTCCTACAACAATGTGTACAGCAAGCGCACTCCAAAAAAAGGAAAAAAAGAGGAAAAAGAAAAGGGAAAGAAACCCACAGCATGTGATCCTATCGTAGAGCTTTCTAAATATGTTTTTTTCTACACCTTAACCCATAAACATGACCTTCTTATTCCTATTTAACATGAATAGCAAAGAGGGTGCCTGGGTGACTCAGTCGATTAAGCGTCTGCTTTCAGCTCAGGTCATGATCTCAGGGTCCTGGGATCGAGCCCTGAGTTGGGCTGTCTGCTCAGCGGGGAGCCTGCTTCTCCTTCTTCTCCCTCCCTCCTCTTGTACTCTCTCTCTCTGTCTCTTGCAAAAGTAAATAAATAAAATCTTAAAAAAAGAAAAACATGAATAGCAAAGAACTCTGTGTTTCACAAGGTCAGCAATTCACAGTTCTCATTTTTGTAGCTGACACAGTTTTGACAGACAGCTCTCCACAGGCTTGTCTAGATTCTCCACATCGTATCCTTTTAAGTTATTATTAGCTGCCCACCCAAGGCAGGTGCCCTCTGTGCCAGCCTCCTGGTGGTTTGGGAAAATGTAAGCAAGCTCCTGGATTTAACCTCAGCCCCAAATGAGGCTACAGTCGGTAAATGCCTCAAAGTGGGGAGTAGGAAGATAGGGGTGCGAGGCTCCCCATCAGGGCAAATTTGTTGGAGTCAAGCCGAAGTAAGTGCTCCAGGGAGTGACCTAGAAGTCACTACGTACCTGTTTTACCAAACAAATTGTTAAATCTTCTTGATATTGGAGAACTCATAGAAAATACGGGTGTCGATGAACCGAGGGATGTTGACTAAAAAAGAGAAGAAAGACAGTTACAAAGCAAATGTTAAACCAAGGCCCCGTTTTATCTCTAGGATGATTCATTTGCTGCCCTCTAGTGGTCACTGTCTGAATCTCTCAGTCCGCTTGACAGTGAGAACTTGGAGGAGCAGAAATTTCTACTTCAAACAAATCAAGCAGGAGAGCCGCTTTGAAACACTGGACTCTCATCAGAGTTAGGAAGATAACTTCCAAATACATGTTTTACTCTTCGCTAGGGTTTGGTATCTTCTGACACGTGACGACAGTCAAATGCGTTTGAGTGCAATAGTTATTTTCCAAAACGGACTACAGAAAATCTCTTCATCGTTACTCCTCACGTTGTGTTCTCTAGTGCCTTAAATTACCCCAGAAGATTTCTTAATGCATCTTGATGGCAGTTCTGCGGCTGACTTTAATAGGCAGAATCAGGTGCAAAGCAAAAACAGTGGAATAAATCTATGCTGGACCTGGGTGTGGAGAGAGCGGGCCTTTCAAAAGTCTCTAAAGGGAAAGACTGACCTTTGAGTGCTGTGAAGACCATCTTGACAGGGAAAACTTCTTTAGCAAGGCTTCCTGGACCTACAATTGTTTCAAAGAAGCCATGGTTAAGTTCCATCTGCCACAAGCACTTTCGACCTTTCTAGAAGCATGAAACTGTCGTTGTTCTTACCTTCTGATCCCAGAGGCATCCAAAGAGTAAAATGAATAATCCCTGAAGAAAAGAATTGGGGAGAAGGACATTTTAATCAGATTCTATTCCCAGCAAGATAGGACGGACTGCTAACCTGGCATTGAATTTGTACTACTCCTCCCCACATCTGTACTTATGGAATGAGTCCAGCGGACAGTAATGTTAAAAGGGATGCTGTAGGTCCACACCAGGAGACCTTAAATGTTATCACATGAGAAGGATATTGTTCTGTTTCCTTATCCCTGCCTCCTTATGGACTGGAGGGCCTGCTGTTTGTGCTGCTGAGTCAAGCCATGCTATCCACTTCATTAGACATGAGCCTTATAGTTTGAAGCCTTGGGCCCAGCAGCAGAAGTTAGGATTTGTGTGGCCTTGGCATGAGCATCTGGGACAGTGTCTCCGTTTCGCCTCCTTGCCCGCTCATGGGAACCCATGCTTACCTCCCACCTGCTGGTTGAATCAGAATTAAGCATTCCCTTGCTCGCTGCCTATGCTTCTGCTGAAGCTCTGCTAACAGTGTGGCTTGTATTATGGTTCATTACGTGCTACAAGAGAGCAACGAGTGTGTCTTTTTCACGTTAGTATAATAGAGTAGAATGTCTACCTTATGTAGGGCATTCATTCTCTCATTCTTCAGCAAATGTTTCTAGAGAACATACTATGTGGTATTCATGTTATTTACCAGTTTTCGAGCACCGACCCTGTGCCAAAGTCTTTTCTAGGTAGGTACTGTTAGGGATGGCGTGGTAAAGAAGACAGATGTGCCCCTGACTTCACAAAGAGAGCTTATTTAACGCAGGGGGAAATTAAGTGGAGAAATGACTTGGTTTAATAGTGGCATTTTCACGTAGGGGATCATAGGTGGTATCATGATAATGTTGGGTAAATAGCAAAATCCTGTGTAGGGAAGGGACTTTCCTCTTACTTGTATTACCAGGGCTTTTCAAAGTGACTCATGCATGCAGCTAAATTATAATGCAGGTGATAAGAGGTATGCGGTTCCACGGGAGCAGGGGAATGTGTCCCTTCTATCTCACTGAGTTCTTGTCATTCCCCCTCTTTAGGGCTAGGGCCTCCTCTGAACTAAAACCCTTCCCCATTCCTACCCCTGTTTGTGTTTCTAACATTAATTGGTCCCACCGGTTCCTGAGAGTCCTGCCCTGCAGAACTTACCTGAAAGGCGTTGAGGAGCGTAAATATAATATGGAACACAGCGTTGCTTCCTTGGAACACAGTGGCAAGCCCAAAACCCCAGGTGAGCCCCAAGAGTGGCGTGAGGACCCCGATACTCTTGCTAATCTGAAACAGGCTACTCTTCTCCTGCTTGCTTGGCTTGTCTCCAATGGAAGGTCTCAGGATCTTGGAGATGACCACAACTGTGATGGTCACGTTCACTACCACGATGATTAGCGCTGGGATGACGAAGGCCAGCAGGGCCTTGGTATCCTCCCAGTTGAGCCAGCAGGCGTTCTTCCTGGTGTAGACTTCTTGGGGCTGGGTGGCCCCCACTGTGATGACTGAGATGACAAGAGGGCAGCCATAGCCAAGAGAAAACGCGATGGTCTTCTGTATTGACTTGCTTGCGTCATGCAGGATGAAAACCAGGCGGTAGAAGACCATGAGGCCCAGAGTCAGCATCCAGAAAAAGACGCTGAGGTAGAACAAGTGGATGAAGAAGGTGGCGGCCACGCAGGCTGTCTCGTTGAGTGGGTAGAAATGGTCGTGGATGGCAGCGGCCACAATGAACCCGATGTCGGCCACCAGAAGGGAGGCGGCGATGTTCGCTATGCAGGTGTGGCGCATATAGGAAGTCCGATTCTTGGTCACTGATTTCCACACCACGGCTTCCACCACTAGACAGGCCGCTAAGCTCAAGATGGAAAAGCACAGCCCAATGTAGGAAATGATATCCAGTAGTATTTCCAGGAGGGAACCAGGGTACGGAGAGTCGGGGGACATGAGGATGGAGAATGATGTTAGGTGGTCGCAGATGCAGGAGACACTGTCCCCATCGACTCTGCTCACGTAGCACCCGCTACTATCCCACCCGCCTGTGTGGTTGGCAAGGTCGAAGTTCCAGAAGACGCATTGTGGTACCCCCCCAGAAGGGATGGTGTTCTTAAAAGTCATCGAAATCCGGAATGGCATGGTTATATTCCGGTTCACAGTGGTGGTCATCACTAAGCTGTTTGCAACATTCTTTCCTTGACCATCCTGGGTGAGGATGTTTTTGAGAGTTGGGAAAGCCACGGTGACAATGGATGAACCCCACTGCAGACTTCCCAGCTCGCACTTGTCAATGGCCACATTGCCCCAGAGGTCCGAGTCTGAGAAAACAAAGTTCTGTTTGTAGGTTTTGGGATGGCCAGGTTGTATTACCATGCCCCTCATCTGCACATTCGTTTGGTTGATGGACAAAAAAGCGCTGTCTTCCGACCGTAACGCTCGGGAAAATCTTTCTACTGAGTCCAGGAGCTGTGAGCTCTGATTGGTCTGTTGCTTTTGGAACACCTTCCAGGTACTCAACATGGGCTTGCTGAGGATGGTGTTAACCGTAGAGAGAACATTCTGTAATTGACATGGCATGGGGTCAAATTCTTTCAGTCATAAAAGAGAGAAATAGTAACAGCTCTCTGGAAACTGGTTGTATGGGTATAGGTAAGAGGAAATGAGAAGAGAAAAATCAGGCATCACAGGCTATGGGGATCTGTGTCCCTCCTTCTTACAGCAGGGACTTAGCAGAGGATGTGTCCCCAAGCCTAGGAGACCTCATTAATCATTTACCAAGTACCACCTCCCCTCCCAAGGCCAATTCAGCAGGCTAGTAGAGATATGTTTTCACTGTTTTATTTTATTTTAAATCTCAAGCCTATAAAGAGTGATATTTTCCCAGCAAGGGTGAAGTTGTTTTGAAAGAACCTCTCCAGTGCTGAACACGAAAGGCATCATTCTTTTCTTTCTTTCTTTCTTTTTTTTTTCCTAAACATTTTTATTTTCGCTCCCATAAACTTGGGCTTGTCATTTTCCATTTGGGCTTTCTCTCAATACAATTTCTTTGCCCTCCTTTGCCTTGTTCTGTTCAATCTGAAACTATGAGTCAGGTAGTTTGTTGAACGGTAGTCCCCAAAAGAACATGTCCTAATACCCAGACCCTGTGAATGTGACCTTATTTGGGGAAAGGGTCTTTGTAGATGTAATTAAGGACCTTGAGAGGAAATCATCCCAGATTATGTAGGTGGGCCCTAAATCCAATGTCAAGTGTCCTTATGAGGGACAGAAGAGGAGAAGATAAATGGAGACGAGGAGGCCACGTGAAAACAAAGGCAGAGGATATATTGAGGCAACCACAAACCGAAGAGTGCTGGAATACATGGAGCTGGAAGAGGCAGAGAAAGTCTCCCCCGGAGACTTGGGAAGGAACGTGGTCTGGCAGACACCTTAAATTCAGACTTTTAGCTTTGAGAACTCTGAGAGAGTAAGTTCCCGTCATGGTAAACCACCCAATGTGTGGTAATCCATTACATTCACCATAGCAGGGCCACATAACTTCCTTGGACCCTTGTTCCCCAGGGCGCTTGGCAGACGCCTCTGGCTGTGTTTGGCCCCTGGGAAGCATTGGCAGGAGATGGAAGGGTGGGAGAAGAAGGAAGTTGAAATATACTTTCCTGCTACACACCGCAGTCACACCCTCGCCCCGCATACACACTTACTGTCTTCAGCACATCTTCGGTGATAGTTCTGTTGCTCTTACTAGTGATCCCTCCTCCAAGGCTTAGCTCCCCTTCTGCTGTAGGTGCACTCTTTCCTCTCCTTTCCGCTTTAGGCCCCAGGGTAGTATTGGCTTCTATTTTTTTTTTTTTCTTTTTATCCCCGGCTTTACCTCTGTAAGTATCCTTTTATTAAAGTTTCACCATTTGAACTCTTCATTTGAATTCTGGGTGACTCCTCTCAGAGCCCTGATTGCCTCAAAGTTCATGCTTAGTGTTAAATCACAGAGAATCCCACCTTGTACATATTCTGAAAACCTTTCATTCCTAGTTTTCTTAGAAAGCAGATAAGAACCCATTCTATTTTAATGAAGAGACTAAGATGGAGAATCACTAAAGAAATCTTTTTAAGATCCCCAGATGAATACTAGAAACACTCCCTGCGACCCTAAAAGCCATAGCTGTCAAAGCACAAAGCATGCTGTGTGACCCTAAAATCCAGAGTATTGCTCTGGAAAAGACAAAGAAGGAGCTGCAATGGGGAAGAGTTATGTTTCTTGATCACAAGTCCCAAGGGGTGAAAAGATAAGACTCAAAACTCCTATAAGGTCTGAACCAACTCACCGACATCATTTCTGAATTCACTTGGGTTGGAACTGTTGAGAGCAAGTCAAGGATGTTAATGATGGCTCCCAGGCTCCCAGGAAATGAGCTGACTTCATGTTTCACCTTGACTGTGCTAACAGAAAGATCCCTCAGGTATGTTGGAAGCTTCTTATCCTGACAGGGGCTCTTGGTCAAAGCCTAGTAAAACAAAAGCCAACATAAACAGACAAACAAAAAACTTGCCAGTCAGTCCAGTCATCAAATCCTGCTGATCTATCCATGATGAAAACCTCTTATATGTGGTTTCTTTTTTTCCTCCATTCCTATAAATATATTCTATAAGATAACTTATCTCTTAATTTAATCTCTGTGCTATTCAGAATAGAATAAGACCTCACACACAGAAGGGGAACAGTAAAACACATGTCAACCTAATGACTAGTTAAAGAAAAAGGAATGGAGATGTGATCCCTAGAGCACTGGATCAAAATTGTATAAAATTATCCCTTGATGGTCTGTACGGAAGCACATTTGCTACTCTGCTTTTTCTCATCACCTACTTTGCTGACCATTAGGGGGGTGACTCTCCATCCCAATTTTCCTGGGACGGTTCTGCTTTATATCTGTTGGCCCAGTGTAATTATTACCAGCGCCCTCTTTTATTTTCAAAATGTGTCCTGGTTTGGATGCTAAATTATATGGTCACCCTATCTATAATGATCACACTTCTGTTTCCCAATTATCTAACCCCTACTTACAATTAAAGAATGAACTCCAACTCGACCTCCTCCATAAAGAACATTGATGAGTATTCCAACCCAGGGGAGTTTCTTCCTCTGACTCCCTAAGTGTTTGTTATTTTTTTAAAAAGATTTATTTATTTATCTTAGAGAGAGAGAGAGCAGGAGCAGGAAGGGGCAGAAGGAGAGAGACCCTCAAGCAGACTCTGTGTTCAGCGTTTAGCCCAATGTGGGGCTCGATCTTACGACCCTGAGATCAGGGGCAGAGCCGAAACCAAGAGTCAGATGCTTAACGGACTGTGCCAGCCAGGCGCTTCTGTGTTTGTTATTTACCTTACTTTACATTTGTGACATTTCTATCAATGTCATCTTGTGTTTTCATTTCAATATCTCTCCAATTAAATGATAAGCTCCTTGGCAATTTGAAACGTGTTATATTCCATCTGATATACTAGAATGCCTAACATAGTATAAATCATAAATTGGTACATAGTATGTATTCAATAAATATATGTTGAATGGATAAATCTGATAGACCAACAGGCCCCCTTTCCATTGAAAATGTACCTAGGTTTCTAGAATTGGGACCGTGGCCCAACGTTGAGTTCAAATTATAATATCTCTATCTTTCTTGATTAGGACAATTCTTATCACTGATGCAGCCTCCTTGAGGTCCAACTCAGAGGCCAAGTTTTTCAAGCAGAGCTTTCTGATTATCCTAAGCCAAACCAGTGTGTATAGAACTACCCAACTGGATTATGTCTTCTAGCAAATCACAGACTCTTCACCCTGACAGCACCTACAAAAATGTTTTGCACCTAGTAGGTATTTTAATGAATTTAGTGTAAGACAAGAGGAGAAACAGAAGATAATTAGATGAGACACAAATCAATATCACCTCTTTTCCTCAATTCCTCTTCCAAGGTGAGGGCATTTGGAACCACTTGTCTAACAATGTCGTTAACTGTAAGTCTCCCAGTTGCCTCGTCAGTATTTATTTATTGTAACTCACGGCATTTTAGGAGTCCCTACTCTCGACAACTTAAGTATGAGGTAACACTTATTTATTTTCATGAAAAGAAAGGAATATTCCCCTACCACGTGGCAGGAACCTCTCTTCTAGGTAAGAGAGGCAGGCTAGTTCCATCATTCGTAACTAAAGGTTACCTCTAAAGACGGAAGAAATCTCAGACCTATAAAAGCATGAAGCCCAAGCATTATTTTTTTTGCACCGATGGACGTTATTTTTTATGTATCCCTCTGCCTGAAAAGATTAGAGCTACTTGCTTGGTACCCAGATTATTCAAAGGAGAGTGCTAATGCGAGAGGATAATCCCACCCGCACCTTGGAGGTAAAAGAAACAAGGCACTGAGAAGTCAAGGTGAAGGTATACAGCTGGTCCCAGAGTAGAATACATATTTTGTTGTCTCCACATTTGTACTTAAGAAAAATATAAAGCATTTCTAGGATTGCATCTTCTCTGAAAATAAACACATAAAAGTAACTTCGGGTGCAACACAAACCGGCCCACGGCCCATTTGCTGAGAAATACGATAAGCTAGACCGACCTCCACGCCAAGAGCTCCGAGTCAAAGATTTAAGGGTCACCTTGGCCAGCTGGAGCAGATTATTTATTGGGGCAGAGATGCAGTCATTTTTCTTCACCTCCCAGCGGGAGCCGACACATTTGTAAGTCATGGTCCCGCCAGTGGGACGTTCAGCGCCACTGGGCACGTTGGAGAACTGGCACAGTTTCTGGATGACTTTCCCGGGCTCCCCAACACCTATCGTGGGATCTCGGCACATGATCTTCTCTCCTGCATTGGAAACACGGGAATGAAAGGGACAATTTGAAAGGGGGAGAAAAGATAGTCAAAAGAGAATCAGGCCTAGCTGGAATGTGGCTGCCTGAATTCATTTTTCTCTTTAGTTTTGGTGACCTTTTCAGAGTTACCCACTTTCTTTATTTCGCCCCTGATTTTCCAAAGCCCCTTTTAGCGCTTTCGACACAAATCTGACTTTAACCTGCATTTGCTTTTCCTAACAGAATTTATTTCCTCTATGTTTCATCCCCACCTCCAATCCCTGGGAATCTTCTGCCTGTTGCCTGTAAAATCTAAGCCATGGAAAAATCATGAGAGCTTAATGTGTGCTCATCCAGATAAGAGATAATCAGGTTACCAGGAATCTCAGGAACAAAATGCCTCAACCCAAGGGATTCTCAACTCTGGTGTGTATTTGAATCATCTGGGGAGCTTGGAAAATAACCAATGTCCTGGTTCACTCCAGCCCAAATAAATAAGAACCCCTTGGGGCTGGGATTTAGGCGTTGGCTGTGTTTCTAACTTCCCCGGTGATTCCAACATGGAGCTAAGGCTGAGCAGCGCCGTCTTAATTCATATACATAATTAATAGTGGGAATTCCAGGTACCCGTGACCTGAATA
>NC_048236.1:5274601-5292063 GCF_002007445.2 Ailuropoda melanoleuca
GATATTTTCCCAGCAAGGGTGAAGTTGTTTTGAAAGAACCTCTCCAGTGCTGAACACGAAAGGCATCATTCTTTTCTTTCTTTCTTTCTTTTTTTTTTCCTAAACATTTTTATTTTCGCTCCCATAAACTTGGGCTTGTCATTTTCCATTTGGGCTTTCTCTCAATACAATTTCTTTGCCCTCCTTTGCCTTGTTCTGTTCAATCTGAAACTATGAGTCAGGTAGTTTGTTGAACGGTAGTCCCCAAAAGAACATGTCCTAATACCCAGACCCTGTGAATGTGAACTTATTTGGGGAAAGGGTCTTTGTAGATGTAATTAAGGACCTTGAGAGGAAATCATCCCAGATTATGTAGGTGGGCCCTAAATCCAATGTCAAGTGTCCTTATGAGGGACAGAAGAGGAGAAGATAAATGGAGACGAGGAGGCCACGTGAAAACAAAGGCAGAGGGTATATTGAGGCAACCACAAACCGAAGAGTGCTGGAATACATGGAGCTGGAAGAGGCAGAGAAAGTCTCCCCCGGAGACGTGTGAAGGAACGTGGTCTGGCAGACACCTTAAATTCAGACTTTTAGCTTTGAGAACTCTGAGAGAGTAAGTTCCCGTCATGGTAAACCACCCAATGTGTGGTAATCCATTACATTCACCATAGCAGGGCCACATAACTTCCTTGGACCCTTGTTCCCCAGGGCGCTTGGCAGACGCCTCTGGCTGTGTTTGGCCACTGGGAAGCATTGGCAGGAGATGGAAGGGTGGGAGAAGAAGGAAGTTGAAATATACTTTCCTGCTACACACCGCAGTCACACCCTCGCCCCGCATACACACTTACTGTCTTCAGCACATCTTCGGTGATAGTTCTGTTGCTCTTACTAGTGATCCCTCCTCCAAGGCTTAGCTCCCCTTCTGCTGTAGGTGCACTCTTTCCTCTCCTTTCCGCTTTAGTCCCCAGGGTAGTATTGGCTTCTATTTTTTTTTTTTTCTTTTTATCCCCGGCTTTACCTCTGTAAGTATCCTTTTATTAAAGTTTCACCATTTGAACTCTTCATTTGAATTCTGGGTGACTCCTCTCAGAGCCCTGATTGCCTCAAAGTTCATGCTTAGTGTTAAATCACAGAGAATCCCACCTTGTACATATTCTGAAAACCTTTCATTCCTAGTTTTCTTAGAAAGCAGATAAGAACCCATTCTATTTTAATGAAAAGACTAAGATGGAGAATCACTAAAGAAATCTTTTTAAGATCCCCAGATGAATACTAGAAACACTCCCTGCGACCCTAAAAGCCATAGCTGTCAAAGCACAAAGCATGCTGTGTGACCCTAAAATCCAGAGTATTGCTCTGGAAAAGACAAAGAAGGAGCTGCAATGGGGAAGAGTTATGTTTCTTGATCACAAGTCCCAAGGGGTGAAAAGATAAGACTCAAAACTCCTATAAGGTCTAAACCAACTCACCGACATCATTTCTGAATTCACTTGGGTTGGAACTGTTGAGAGCAAGTCAAGGATGTTAATGATGGCTCCCAGGCTCCCAGGAAATGAGCTGACTTCATGTTTCACCTTGACTGTGCTAACAGAAAGATCCCTCAGGTATGTTGGAAGCTTCTTATCCTGACAGGGGCTCTTGGTCAAAGCCTAGTAAAACAAAAGCCAACATAAACAGACAAACAAAAAACTTGCCAGTCAGTCCAGTCATCAAATCCTGCTGATCTATCCATGATGAAAACCTCTTATATGTGGTTTCTTTTTTTCCTCCATTCCTATAAATATATTCTATAAGATAACTTATCTCTTAATTTAATCTCTGTGCTATTCAGAATAGAATAAGACCTCACACACAGAAGGGGAACAGTAAAACACATGTCAACCTAATGACTAGTTAAAGAAAAAGGAATGGAGATGTGATCCCTAGAGCACTGGATCAAAATTGTATAAAATTATCCCTTGATGGTCTGTACGGAAGCACATTTGCTACTCTGCTTTTTCTCATCACCTACTTTGCTGACCATTAGGGGGGTGACTCTCCATCCCAATTTTCCTGGGACGGTTCTGCTTTATATCTGTTGGCCCAGTGTAATTACTACCAGCGCCCTCTTTTATTTTCAAAATGTGTCCTGGTTTGGATGCTAAATTATATGGTCACCCTATCTATAATGATCACACTTCTGTTTCCCAATTAATCTAACCCCTACTTACAATTAAAGAATGAACTCCAACTCGACCTCCTCCATAAAGAACATTGATGAGTATTCCAACCCAGGGGAGTTTCTTCCTCTGACTCCCTAAGTGTTTGTTATTTTTTTAAAAAGATTTATTTATTTATCTTAGAGAGAGAGAGAGCAGGAGCAGGAAGGGGCAGAAGGAGAGAGACTCTCAAGCAGACTCTGTGTTCAGCGTTTAGCCCAATGTGGGGCTCGATCTTACGACCCTGAGATCAGGGGCAGAGCCGAAACCAAGAGTCAGATGCTTAACGGACTGTGCCAGCCAGGCGCTTCTGTGTTTGTTATTTACCTTACTTTACATTTGTGACATTTCTATCAATGTCATCTTGTGTTTTCATTTCAATATCTCTCCAATTAAATGATAAGCTCCTTGGCAATTTGAAACGTGTTATATTCCATCTGATATACTAGAATGCCTAACATAGTATAAATCATAAATTGGTACATAGTATGTATTCAATAAATATATGTTGAATGGATAAATCTGATAGACCAACAGGCCCCCTTTCCATTGAAAATGTACCTAGGTTTCTAGAATTGGGACCGTGGCCCAACGTTGAGTTCAAATTATAATATCTCTATCTTTCTTGATTAGGACAATTCTTATCACTGATGCAGCCTTCTTGAGGTCCAACTCAGAGGCCAAGTTTTTCAAGCAGAGCTTTCTGATTATCCTAAGCCAAACCAGTGTGTATAGAACTACCCAACTGGATTATGTCTTCTAGCAAATCACAGACTCTTCACCCTGACAGCACCTACAAAAATGTTTTGCACCTAGTAGGTATTTTAATGAATTTAGTGTAAGACAAGAGGAGAAACAGAAGATAATTAGATGAGACACAAATCAATATCACTTCTTTTCCTCAATTCCTCTTCCAAGGTGAGGGCATTTGGAACCACTTGTCTAACAATGTCGTTAACTGTAAGTCTCCCAGTTGCCTCGTCAGTATTTATTTATTGTAACTCACGGCATTTTAGGAGTCCCTACTCTCGACAACTTAAGTATGAGGTAACACTTATTTATTTTCATGAAAAGAAAGGAATATTCCCCTACCACGTGGCAGGAACCTCTCTTCTAGGTAAGAGAGGCAGGCTAGTTCCATCATTCGTAACTAAAGGTTACCTCTAAAGACGGAAGAAATCTCAGACCTATAAAAGCATGAAGCCCAAGCATTATTTTTTTTGCACCGATGGACGTTATTTTTTATGTATCCCTCTGCCTGAAAAGATTAGAGCTACTTGCTTGGTACCCAGATTATTCAAAGGAGAGTGCTAATGCGAGAGGATAATCCCACCCGCACCTTGGAGGTAAAAGAAACAAGGCACTGAGAAGTCAAGGTGAAGGTATACAGCTGGTCCCAGAGTAGAATACATATTTTGTTGTCTCCACATTTGTACTTAAGAAAAATATAAAGCATTTCTAGGATTGCATCTTCTCTGAAAATAAACACATAAAAGTAACTTCGGGTGCAACACAAACCGGTCCACGGCCCATTTGCTGAGAAATACGAAAAGCTAGACCGACCTCCACGCCAAGAGCTCCGAGTCAAAGATTTAAGGGTCACCTTGGCCAGCTGGAGCAGATTATTTATTGGGGCAGAGATGCAGTCATTTTTCTTCACCTCCCAGCGGGAGCCGACACATTTGTAAGTCATGGTCCCGCCAGTGGGACGTTCAGCGCCACTGGGCACGTTGGAGAACTGGCACAGTTTCTGGATGACTTTCCCGGGCTCCCCAACACCTATCGTGGGATCTCGGCACATGATCTTCTCTCCTGCATTGGAAACACGGGAATGAAAGGGACAATTTGAAAGGGGGAGAAAAGATAGTCAAAAGAGAATCAGGCCTAGCTGGAATGTGGCTGCCTGAATTCATTTTTCTCTTTAGTTTTGGTGACCTTTTCAGAGTTACCCACTTTCTTTATTTCGCCCCTGATTTTCCAAAGCCCCTTTTAGCGCTTTCGACACAAATCTGACTTTAACCTGCATTTGCTTTTCCTAACAGAATTTATTTCCTCTATGTTTCATCCCCACCTCCAATCCCTGGGAATCTTCTGCCTGTTGCCTGTAAAATCTAAGCCATGGAAAAATCATGAGAGCTTAATGTGTGCTCATCCAGATAAGAGATAATCAGGTTACCAGGAATCTCAGGAACAAAATGCCTCAACCCAAGGGATTCTCAACTCTGGTGTGTATTTGAATCATCTGGGGAGCTTGGAAAATAACCAATGTCCTGGTTCACTCCAGCCCAAATAAATAAGAACCCCTTGGGGCTGGGATTTAGGCGTTGGCTGTGTTTCTAACTTCCCCGGTGATTCCAACATGGAGCTAAGGCTGAGCAGCGCCGTCTTAATTCATATACATAATTAATAGTGGGAATTCCAGGTACCCGTGACCTGAATAGTCTAAGCAATATTTGTAAACATTTGATCCTTCTGCCTTCCCTTAGAGATGACTCTATTTCATGTCAACTCAAGACCAGACTTGAATGAGAAAATGACATTTGTTGCAGAATCTCTGATCTCCAGCGGACCTTGATTCTCCGATGATAAGATCCCTTTCTCACCAACTTACAAATTTAACATTAATTGAGTTCTTGGTCATTGTGTAAAATCTTGAAATATGTAAGTAATTTCTACTAGGAAAAGGAAGAGGAATCAGACCTGGTATGAGGAAAGAGAAGAATAAAGATAAATGAATAAAACGTTTCCGTGCCTGGGTGAAGAAGGCTGCATGGGGGACGTGAAGAAGTGGTCTTGGCTGCCCCCCGGAAGAGGTGTGCTTGGTAGGGTCAGGGAACAGTGACTCAGGGAGACAGGGAACACTAAATTGCTTCCAACTTTGGTGTCCAGGGCTCAGTTACCAATACATGAGGATTACCGCAAATCACTCAGTAAATCCAAACATGTGTGGTGATAGAGCCATGAATCCTTCGGATATCAGAGGTCCTATTACAGACAAGATTTCAGGGGGAGAGGATTGCTTCTAGTGGAAGCCCAGGACCATCCTTTATTCACTTGCCTCTCTGCTGCTCCTGAGGAGTGCTCTGGGCTACGGGCTATTACAGAAATGGCCATAAACCATGAGCTCCTACCTTGAAAGTATTACGCGGGGGGGATATTGGCTCAGTGATGACAAAGGATGGGAAAGACGGTTGCCTATTTTTTAGACTGGTTCTTTTCATGAAGGCCTGTCTAATGGGGACACCCTTCCTTTGCTGAAACCTCAAAGGGGTCTCAGCCCCGCAAAGACACTATGCACTGTCCAGTCCAGTGCTTTGTCTCCCAGACTCTGCTGAGGGCTTCATCTGCAAGACTTTCTCCATCACTTCCTCCCCACTCTCACCAGCAGAGTGAAACCTGGCAGCCTCTTCTGCCTGCCCACACGGTCTCTAGTACAACCCTTACCACACTAGATGTGATCACATTTTTTATCACACCCATCTTTCCCCTACACCTGAGGCTAGTCCCCATGGCTTAGTTGTTATTTTGTTTTTCCAGGCCCTCCACCCTTAGCCCAAGGCTTGCCACATGAAGATGTCCAACATCTCTGTACTGAATGGATGAATGAGGGAGCGAATGAATAAATGAATCCCTGCTCATGACTATCGCATTTAAAAAAAAATTCAGATGCTCTTACCAGGCACCAGGTTCAGCTTCATAGATGAGCTCTGGACTGAATGATTAGCGGCATTGGTGAAGTGACAAAATATGTCCAGCTTTTTTGGACACCAGGAAACTGAGCTTGCCATGAAATTGTATTTGTAACACACTTGCTTTCCATTAACTTCTTTTTCTGAGATAGAATTATTGAAAGAATCAAGTCACAAGATGAGTTTCCAAAGCACACATTTTGTTAAAATGATCCAAACTTTCCCAAGGCATGTGCCACATTCATTTCTGATGTGGTTTTAAAAATGCCCCAGCCTAGAAGTAAGTCAGCCCACACTTCCACGGTACTCGCCTAAATTTTACCTCCACCATTCATGACGCCATATCTGTGCCCAATGAGTTTGAACAATGAGAACGCCTTGCAGCATCCTTCTGCTCCCTCTGCCTATCCAAATCCTGTCATGCCCTGTGCATTTCCCCTGTCCTGCCTTCAGCACATTGGTTTAGCGTCACCTCTTTATGGGTCTGTCTCCTCCATTAGACCATAATGTCTTGGAGAGAAGGTACCTGGTCTTATTTATCATTGTATCTCCCAATGCCTAGCTCAGTATTTGGCCCATAGGGAGCACTGAATGCATGCATGTTGAACATGGAATGTTGAAATGCTTAAACACTCCAGTACCCGGACGGATTCTGTATCCTCCTATCACACAGCCTTCTCTAAATTCTCATCTCTGCTGGGTCCTGCTTTTCTGAATTTTCAGTGTTCTTCCAATCTGCATTGCTCATTTTGGAAATTTAACATTATATGGATCATCCTTTATGACATGAACACTTCCTGCTAGATGGTAATACATGTGCCCCAACTCTAGTGTCCCCTTTTTATTGCCTACTGTGCTGTTTTGCAGTGAGTGTGTCCCCACGAATGGTTGTTCAAAGAATGAATGACCTTGTAAATCCCTAATGAAAGTGTCTCTGTTTTGAGATTTAGGGTTGTGGGCTCATATTTGGTTGACCTTAATCTGTAGGAATCCTGAGGTTTTCTGGATTGAGGGTACATTCTGCCTTAGAAGATTTTAATTTTTTTTTTCGCCAGGTACCATTGGGTGCTACCCATGGACCACTTTATGTTAGTTACTCCTCAGCTTGGAGTTCCCAGGCCACAGAGGCAGAATAAATTCAAACTCAAACCTGAGTGAGAGCAGGACAGTTGTAATTCTCAGGGGAAATTTTTGCCCACCCAGAGATGAAGCCAACATCTTATCTCTGGCAGACAAATTTCGTTTTTCTGCTTATCTTCTTCCCGAGTGAGCGTGTCACACTTTGAGGGTCCTGACAGTGTGTTGGTGACATGGGGTGTCTTAGTCACTGCATAGGGAGCAAGGGGTTTCTTTCACACCCTTCAGAGCCTTAAAACCCAAGGTTCTGTGTCGCCTCGGTGTCTCAGTTGGTTAAGCGTCTGACTTCAGCTCAGGTCATGATCAAGGTCCTGGGATTGAACCCTATGTCAGGCTCCCTGCTAAGCTGGGGGTCTGCTTCTTCCTCTCCCCCCCTCTCTCGGATAAATAAATAAAACCTTAAAAAAACAAAACAAAACAACACCCAGGTTTCTGAGTCTCTCAAACTGACTGATGCCCTCAGAGAAGCCCCAGCAGTAGCTAAAGCATTTCTATTTTGCTTTTTCTTCATGTTTTTGGCCCTTGGTTATTTCTCTCACTTTATTGGATGCTCAGCCGTGCATTTAAAAGGATTTTTGTGGTGCTTTTAAAGCATGCTGACTCATAGCACGGAGGGAGGGGCCACCAGAGTACCTGATGCATTGAGGAAGCTGAAGGCCTGTGAAGATGTCTTAACACTGTCTTCAACAACCTCCATCAAAACCCATGGGCTCCACCCTCACAGACCCTCAAATTCTGCCACAAACCCACAAGCCACGGGCTACACAGCAAAACAGAAGGTAAAAAGTTTCATGAGTTCCCCTCTGTTACATTCTCTCTCTCTGACACAATCCTCGTGTCTCTTTGCCTCTCTTTTAAGAGGAAATTTTGAGACTCCACATGAATGAAATAATGTGTCCTCGCCATGCAGCAATTAGTGTCTTACCTGCAAGAAAGGATAAGGAATCCATTCGGAAAGTTACTTTGTAATCTTTGTCCTCCTTAATGCAGCACCTGAAGTGACGGGAACCTTTGCACGGAACGGTAGCCTCCAGGGGATCCACCAAGATGTCCGGCTCTAGAGGCAGTGGGTGAACGGTCACATCCTTCATCGCGACACTGTACGAATTCTTATGTCTAAATATGCAGTGATAGGTTCCTGTGTGAAAGGAAACAAAAATGAGATGGAATGTGATCACTGCTCCAAAAAAGCGTTGGCTGGGAAGGTTAAGAAGAGGCTGACTTTTCTCTGTCAAGTACGGGCAAGGGCACATCACATCTTCCTGGACACTGGACAAGAAAATGTTTGATCAACTCTCCTCCTGGGTTCTCTATGTATTTGAAGGACTAACCCATCGCCTAAATATTCACTTACTTTTAAATAAAATTAAGTGGCTTATCTAAAGTTATACAGCCTGTAAGGGGTGGAATCACATTTCTTTCTTTTTTTTTTTTTTAAGATTTACTTATTTATTTAACTAATCTCTACATCCTGTGTGGGGCTCAAACTCAGGACCCCGAGATCAACAGTTGCATGCTCTACCAACTGAGCCAGCCAGGTGCCCCTGGAACTGCATTTCCAACCAGATTCCCATACCTACTCCAAGACTCTTTCATTATGGGAATTTTGGTGTGTGCTGGGCTGAGGAGTTCTTCAAAGATAGCTGTCAGCCAGATGGAGCTCTGTGGTGGCGTGATGTCCCTTCACCCCACCTGTGAGTGAGTAGGCATTCTGGTTCCAGGGCACTGTGACACCACCAGAGTGTGGAGGGGATAGGCTGAAATCCTTGGGAGAGCTTCCCCTGTGGACCCTGAAGCTGGATGTCGGATGTCTGACTCCTATCTAGAAAAGTCTAAAGACAAGAGGCTGGCTGGCCTTTCTGGAGGACAGAAGGAAGGGGGCAGCAAGAGTGGCCTGTGCAGCCCATTCTGGGTGAGGCAGAGTGGGCTGAGCATGCCCATTGGGGCGAGCTTCTAGAAAGGACCTTCTCCCAGTGGACTTCATGCCAGGGTGTGTCGAAGGATGAGCCACTACCTGAACAGCTGCCGTGGGGACAGTACAGGGACATTATAACAGCACCTACAGTTGAGTAAGACCCTTTGACCTTCTTCACATTCCTTCTCTTTGCCCCAACTCTGGAGGACCAGAGCTGCAACCTAGCCAGAGGGAAAACAGGAAGAACAAGGACAGAGAACAACCCCCCTTCTATTTCTGTTGGGAGGAAGGGAAATGTAAATTCAATATAAAATAAAAGTGTAGTTAATTTAGATGAGAACAGATTTTTTTTTTAGTACCCGAGTATGGGACTCAAATAGTTTATGCTCTTGGAAAAGCTCCTCCTCGGTTACGGCTCCTCAGGAGGAAAGAGCAATTGGACAGTGTAGGTGTAAGCTCAGCCCTGAAGAAAAAGACTCCGTCTCCTGACTGTGCACTCCCAGGGCCAGCCACACAGTGACTAGCTGTCTCTACAACGTTGCCTAGGCCTTACATGAACAAATAAGGACCTGGGACTTGTAGAGCCCGGACTGATTAGACTTACAGTTAATGAAAGGCTTCAGAGTGGAGTGGTCAAGGGCTGGCCAGACAGGCTCTGTTTCTCCGTGGCTCTGCCATTTACCAGATGTATAACCCCAGATATTTTATTTACCCTCACTGGGCCTCAGTTTCTTCATCTGTAAAATGGGGACACCAGTAACACTGTCCTCTAGGTTTATTGTTTTTGTTTTTTAAGTTATTTTTATTTATTTATTTGTCAGAGAGAGTGAGGGCACAAGCAGAGGGAGAAGCAGGCTCCCCGCTGAGCAAGGACCCCAAAGTGGGGCTCGATCCCAGGACCATGGGATCATGACCTGAGCCTGAGCCGAAGGTGCTTAACCAACTGAGCCACCCAGGCATCCCCTAGGATTATTGTTTTAAATGAACTAATCCACTCAAACACTTAGCAGAGGGCCTATCACATATGAAGGGCTCAATGCATGTCAGCTATTATATCAAATTCTCTTTTTTTCCCTCCAAATCGTTGCATTTCTTTCCAACATGAATAACATGTAGAGATAAATATGAAAAGCAAATGTTCCTTTCTTTGGAACCAGACATATAAATCTTTTACCTAGATTTTTTTTTTTTAACAATAGGGTGAAAAACTCCTAAAAGTCTGGTAAAACTACTTTTAAAAACAATCCTCTTGGCCTCTGGGTGGCTCAGTCAGTTAAGCATCCGGCTCTTGGTTTTGGCTCAGGTCACCACCTGAGATGGAACCTGGCATAGGGTTCCCTGCTCAGTGGGGAGTCTGTTTGGAATTCTCTCTCCCTTTCCCTGCCCCTTCCACTTGTGCTCTGTCTCTCTGTCTAAAATCAATCAATCAATCAATCAATAAATAAATCTTTAAAAATAAACAGCAGGGGCGCCTGGGTAGCGCAGTTGTTGTCTGCCTTTGGCTCAGGGCATGATCCCGGCGTTCTGGGATCGAGCCCCACATCAGGCTCCTCTGCTATGANAGATGGAACCTGGCATAGGGTTCCCTGCTCAGTGGGGAGTCTGTTTGGAATTCTCTCTCCCTTTCCCTGCCCCTTCCACTTGTGCTCTGTCTCTCTGTCTAAAATCAATCAATCAATAAATAAATAAATAAATCTTTAAAAATAAACAGCAGGGGCGCCTGGGTAGCACAGTTGTTGTCTGCCTTTGGCTCAGGGCGTGATCCTGGCGTTCTGGGATCGAGCCCCACATCAGGCTCCTCTGCTGGGAGCCTGCCTCTTCCTCTCCCACTCCCCCTGCTTGTGTTCCCTCTCTCGCTGGCTGTCTCTCTCTCTGTCAAATAAATAAATAAAATCTTTTAAAAAAAATAAATAAANTAATAATCCAGGGGTGCCTGGGTGGCACAGCGGTTAAGCATCTGCCTTCGGCTCAGGGCGTGAACCCGGCGTTATGGGATCGAGCCCCACATCAGGCTCTTCTGCTATGAGCCTGCTTCTTCCTCTCCCACTCCCCCACTCCCCCTGCTTGTGTTCCCTCTCTCGCTGGCTGTCTCTCTGTCAAATAAANATAAACAGCAGGGGCGCCTGGGTAGCACAGTTGTTGTCTGCCTTTGGCTCAGGGCGTGATCCTGGCGTTCTGGGATCGAGCCCCACATCAGGCTCCTCTGCTGGGAGCCTGCCTCTTCCTCTCCCACTCCCCCTGCTTGTGTTCCCTCTCTCGCTGGCTGTCTCTCTCTCTGTCAAATAAATAAATAAAATCTTTTAAAAAAAATAAATAAAAATAAACAGCAAAACAACCCTCTTAACTTCACGGCAGGAGCACAGGCTCTTGAACTGAGAGCCCCGTTGCGTCCTGACTCTGCACCTTGAGATGGAGGATCCTAAGAGCATTTGTCATTCTCTCTGAGCCTCTGTTTCCACATCTGTACAGTGGAGATTGCGACATCTCTCCCTAAAGAGCTCTTGCGTGAAGTGTGGTGGCGCAGGCATGTCCCAGGACAGCCCCTCCAGGGACGGTCCCTCTTACAGGGTGTTCCCAGGGGTCCCAGGGCAGCACGGCTGCAGAGAAGGGTCTGGGGTCTCGCACCCACCGTTCCACTCCCGGGTCGCAGTCTTCACTGTCAGCACCGACTCTGTTCCAGCAGCAGACCTCCTCGTGGTATAAAACTTTTGGTATATTTTAATTCCAGCAGAAGTGTTCCAGGACACCTCATCATAGTTACTCACATCGCTGATGCACTTTATGGAAAAGTTTTGTCCCTCAGAAACAGAAATTGGGTCCGGGGTTATTGTTAGGTTGGCTGAAAGAATGCACACAAAACAGACAAAAGAAAAACCAACAACAAGCACAAGGTTTAGTCTTTCTGGTGACATCGACACACGAGTGAAATTTAAGACAGAGGCAGAGAGCATGGGCCATCCTGACTCCACCGGTGTCAATGCGGGATGGGTACCTTGCGGCTCCTGGGCTTTCTTTGATTCTAGGCTGTTCCCGGTGGTGTTCTGAACTGTACTCATTTCCATCTCCTGCCTTGGAAACTCGTGCACTTCCCCTTTGTGGCTGGAATTATCTCCTGATGATCGGCAGGGCAAAAGGTGGCAAACTTAGGGCTGTTGACTTAACCCAAGCTCCCCTCCAACCTCTTCCATGCCAAATGGCTCTGTTCTTGTAACTACGCCATTCTCAACTCTTTTAAAACACATTTTTTAAATAATACCAAGTTGTATTTTAACTTCTCTCTTTCTATACTCTTCTTTGTCAAAGTGTGAATCCCTCAAGAGCAGGACTCTGGTTTCTGTGTCTTTGCATCCCCAGGACTTAGCACTGACTATAGTACACAGTCAACACTTACTAAGCTGAAGAGTGGTTTCTGGAACAGCATTTAAAGTAGAGGGATCATAGAACTTATTGCCCAAATGATTATACCAGGCCTGTCGCAGGCAAAGTGGGAGGGGTAGGTACCCTAACTACAAGTCTCTCTGCTTTTACTCCTCCTTATGAGAATGCCCTCATGCATTCATGAGGAATTTTTCATCAAAAATGTTAACAAGACCCTTACAAAAGTAAAAGCTTATAGGAACAGTCAACTTTTTTTTTTTTTTGCCTCTGTTCTATCTTTCCACCCCTCTTTGAGCATGTCATTGACATTTCAAAATGCCATTCCCTTTTATCTTCTAGTGGTGAACAGTTTCATGCCTTGAGCCCACTGACACCAGCCTGTTTTTCCCATCAGTGTAAAATCTTGCTCTTGTCACCATCAAAAGAACTCAGGCCTTCGCCTAGGGCCCTTTAGAAGCTGGGATCCCGACATTCAGATACAGTCCCGCAGGCACATCAGCATGGATGGCTGTGTCCCTCCAATGGGCCTCACTGGCTGTAGGGACCTGGTGTGGAGCTGTCTCTGTAAGGCTCGGCACTTTCTGTGAGTGGAACAGGAGAGGCTCGTGGAACCCTGAATCTGGTTCTCTTGAGCCTCACACGAGGTCCGAACTACCAGACCAGTGGTTTCAGTGAAGGCTAGACATGTTTCTATGACAACCAAAAGCCCACCTGATCAAAACAACACTTGACGTGGTAACTACTCTCACTATAGAAAGCTGCAAATTACACAAAAGACCCACGAACTCGTCTATAGCGATGATGTTTTCAGATAAGTATCATCTTGATCTTTGTAAAAATGCTACGTCCCTAGAGCAGCAGGTGTGGACAAGAGTCATTAGTAGTGTTGATATTAACCTTTTCTCCTGATTGTTCGAGAGGGTCTGATGATTGCTCTAAGTAGTTCGTTTTTTGTAAGATGGGGAGAAAAACAAGTGTGACTGCCCCATTTTTGCAGACAGGGGTGAAGTTAGAATGCTTTATTACATAAGGAGAAGAAGTGACACTTAAGGGGCCTAACTCAGTTGAAAGCCTTTACTCAAAAGACTAAAAAAACACTCAGGACAACTGTAAAATGACCACAAAGTATCAGAGATGATTAAAGCTTCCCACAGCGTTCTCTCCAGAATAGGCGGAGTGGGAGAGGAGGGATGACAGAGCAGGTCTTCACCTGCTGGTGGTAGGCCATGAGCCAGGCTACTGGCAAACAAGGGACGGAGGACGGAATCACGGGAGGAAAGGGGAAAATCTGGGACACTACCCTTGTCATAAATTCAATGATTAAACAGAAATAATCTGAGTGTGAAACTCTCCTTTCCAGTCCCTTCCTGCCTTCTCAGTGCCAGGCCGACCTTTCCTTCCCCGCAGCCCTGGGTTTCCAGCCCTATCCTTCTTTCTTCTAAAGACTTCATCTGAATTCAAATGGGAGAGAGGGACATCTCCCTCTGTCTCCTTCTTGTGATTTACCCCAAGCACATTCCCACCAGCTCATAGATATTCCCAGGGGATTGACAGCCCTTGGCTTGAGGGGCAAGGCTAAAGATCCCAGTGAAGGAGTCCTTACCCACAGAGGTGAATGTCACTTCTATGTTCTTACTGCCTCTGGCTCCGTAGGTGCTGACGAACTCGCACACATAGATGACCGTCGTTCCAGCCAACCCGCTGGGACACTGAGTTCCGTCTGCCCTGAAGGTGTATCTGCTGCAGCCGGACTCCAGGTCAGTTTCAGGGCTGCCTGCAGTGACATAAGCAGTGCTTTCGCTGTCACGGTTGGCTGACTCTTCGATTTAGGGGCAAAGAGGCCCAATCAGTGAAAAGGAGTTATTATTTAAACCAGATTTCTTCTTTTGGAGAGAGAGGATTGTACGGTGGTTAGGTCTGCAGACTTGGGAGCCACCACTTACTAGCGGGGTAGGGCTGAAAAAGTCACTCAACTGCTCTGTGCTTCAGTTTCTCCAGATGGGAAATGGGGACGACTCATCATAGCTATGGCCCTGGATCGTAGTCAGGTCAAATGAGTTCATATACAGAAACACTTAGAACAGCACCCAGTCAGGGCCTGCCCTTCACACAGACCATTAGTGATGGTCACTGGGGTAGGAAAAATTAAAAATTAAAAAGAGAGAGAGAGAAGTAAGATGTTTGGATATGATTTCAACTGCAAGGAAAAAAGATGTCAGATTATTTAGACCATTATTATTGGAAGGAGAAAGAAGCCTGGAACATCTGATATTCATCTCATTTGAGAAATGTTTCATTGCAACTTGTTCCCTCTTATTAGTGCATCTTTTCCAGCCTTGGCTGGATGATCAATGATGTTTGAAATATTTTGACTGTTATGTAACCAGCTTTCTTCCCCAGTCCTCACACACCGATTTCCACCTTGCTGCACTTGATTGGATGAGCTCCTGGCTCAGAGGCACAGGCTTCATCTCTAAGGCTCACCTCACCACTTGTTTTTTTAAAACCCACTTCTTCCACCTTTTCTGGGACCTTATTCCATCCTTTATCTTTCCTCTCCCTTGTGACTTTAATTTTCCCTTGTGTTCTTTCATATCAGCTGTCAGACCTACCCAAGCCTTTCCTTCCCAGAACAATCCTTCTCTAATCTAAAAGCTCCTCTAGCCACAACTGCCTTTTCTTCCCCTCTCCCTACCATGTGGGTCTATATTCGCCACCTATGGGCTTTCACTTCCATCAAACCAATGCGATTTGCCTTTTCACCCCTAAGAGCCACCGCAAGTGTTCCTGTAAGACCAACTATGATGTCCTCTCTTCCATATCCAGTGGTTTCTTCTCATGCTCCCCGGACAGCAGCATCCCTTTCCATGGGCCACCTTCGTTATGGCTTGGCTTCCTCGATTCCATAAGGTCTCTCCTGCTTCTCCTCTCCTCATCCCTCCTTCTGGGTCTCCTTCCCAGGCTCTTTTCCTTCTCTTCCCTTCTCCAATGTCAATAGTCCCTTTCCCCAAGCATTGTGATAGTCACACTTTCCTTAGTTTTTTCCCCACTCTCTCACTAGACAATCTCATTCACATCCATGGCTCCTTTAGATCCTATGTCTGGAGGGCTCCTGACTCTATCTGTAAGAGGAACACTCTCGTTGGAAACTCTAGAAGCAAATTCCCAAGTGTCGAGTTCACAACTTAGGTACCTCCAATTCAACACGTTCAGTGAAGAATCACCCTTTCTTCTCCCCGGACAAAGGCTTCACGTTTTCTGTTTCTCCTCTTGCCACTGGCAGCTCCCAGAATTAAGTCTCAAAGTCATCTTGAACCACTTGCGTTTCCTCACATTCCACTTCCACTCAGCTGTAAAAGTCTTCTGGTTTATTCCTCTGAAACATCTCAGCACTGGGTTACTCACTCCAACCCATGGTCACTTGCCCAGACCCCATTTTCTGTTATCTGCCAATTATACCTGACTATAACTGGATCTTTATTTTCAGTTGTGTACCCCTTCGATCTATTGGCTACATACCTTAAAAACTGTTTTTCTAAAGTTCAGCTCTGATCACCTGACCTCTCTCCTTTCACCTTTAAATCTTACCATGGTGTACAAAACAAGATAGACTGTCGATAGTAGGGTACGTGTATTTATTCAATGTCTATCTCCCTCTCTACCCTTTATATCATTCTATACCCTCCTCTTAAAAAACACATCATGTCCTGAGCCTTCGGCGTTTGCTATAGCTTCATGCCCTCATGGCTGTGTTCACACGTGGAACATTCTCCTTCCTTCTTTCTCCCATTGATGCTTACTTCTCTTTAGAGGCCCAGATTTACTGTCAAACTGATGTACAAGACGGTGAGTTTTCAGAATGAATAATATAAAGAGATGTACAGAAAAAATGATAATGCAGGGCGCCTGGGTGGCATAGCGGTTAAGCGTCTGCCTTCGGCTCAGGGCGTGATCCCGGCGTTATGGGATCGAGCCCCACATCAGGCTCTTCTGCTATGAGCCTGCTTCTTCCTCTCTCACTCCCCCTGCTTGTGTTCCCTCTCTCGCTGGCTGTCTCTATCTATGTCGAATAAATAAATAAAATCTTTAAAAAAAAAAAAGAAAAGAAAAAATGATAATGTGGAGTAGAGAGGAAGCCTCTAAACCACTAACTCCATTACGGAGGTTGAAGGAGGGGGGTTTTCTTTGGGAGACTTGGGAAGATTTCAGAGAGGAATGGAGGTTTGCTCTAGGTCTTGAAAGACAGAAATGGTGGCTGGGGTGTTCTGGGGTGCGGTTGTAGTGCGAATCATNGGGGTGTTCTGGGGTGCGGTTGTAGTGCGAATCATAACTCCTCAGAGAATGTGGTGTTCCAGTCGCCTGCTTCAGGAGCTGGGGCTGAGTGGGGGGCGGGTGGTAAAAAGCCCCTAATCCCGTCCATAACTCAAGTGGCTCCACGATGGTCTGCTATGCTTATCAGACATACGGTTCTCAACCAGGAGTGGTTTTGCCTTCCTGGGGGACATTTGGCATTGTTCATAGACAGTTTTGAGTGTTACAAATGGGCTTCTACTGATATCTAGTGAGCAGAGGCCAAGGATGCTGATAAACATTCCACAAGGCCCAGAACAGCTCCCCTCAGCAAAGAATTATCCAACCCGGAATGGCACTAGTCCTGAGGTTGAGAAACCCTGCATCACACAACCATACAAGATTTTGCTTCAAGAAAGAGTCTGCAGTGAAGTCAGAAAACCACTGGCGTGAACAAAAGCACAGAATCTGTGGCTTGCTGGTCAGGCGACAAACAGCAGGGGGTGGGGGAACAGGGGAGCTGCGTTGTTCCGTAGAGCGGACACCTGAAGGTCCAGAAAGGCTCCAAAGAGACGGTAAACTCAGAAAACAAAAGCAGGAGTCCTGATTGGTAGCATTCACGTTTTACTTCATCTAGTCACCCAGCACCCCGGTACCCCAGGGTTCTGCCCCTCAGGTCCTGCTCTAGAAAGTACTGAATGCAGCTAGTAAGTCGGTGTTGGGCTTTCTGGGGAAGAGATGGCATGTGATCACAAGTTCGCTTCTCAAGGCTAGATACCCTCCACAGAAGATTTGCCACCATAGTGAGGAAAAGTGGGGGATGGGTTTTAAAGCTATTGTCATTACCAGAAAACAGTTCTTGTGGCAGACTCC
>NC_048236.1:5292163-5390376 GCF_002007445.2 Ailuropoda melanoleuca
AGTGAGGAAAAGTGGGGGATGGGTTTTAAAGCTATTGTCATTACCAGAAAACAGTTCTTGTGGCAGACTCCGTGTATTCAACTCTGTCTTAAATGTTTACATTTATCATCGTGGTTTTTTCCTCCCCGCAAAAGCTTTGTAAAAATCGGTACCATTATCACTATTTAACAGACAAAAGTAGGAGTCAGTGAGGGGACCAGCCGGTCCTGCCTGCATCAGGAAGAGGACACATGGCACAACCGGGATTGTGGCTTTTCAGGATGAGGTAATGTCTTTGAGGAGAGCGTGGGTCTAAGGACAGAAGACTTGGCTCAAGTCCTTTTTTTTCTTTTATCCAATTCCACGGGTGTTCCCACAAGTAGAGGAATCACTATTTAAAATCGGATTTATCCGTGGCTCATTAGGAAGACATAGGAACACATCGAGAAACACCAAGGAGGAGAGAGAGCAGGCCTGAGGGGGGCATCCCTTGCTCCTGTCAGGGAGATTCTGGGCCACACACAGAAAGCCTCAGTGTCTCATGTGTAAAATAAAGAATTGGACTAAATGCATGGTCCTCACAACTCTCTGCCCAATAAAGTCTCCTGTGAAATTTAAGAAAATATGCCACTGCCTGCGATGTGGAGAGCACAGGCAAAAGAAATGCAGATAAAGTTAGATTTCCTTACAACCTGCAGCCCATGGGCAGGCAGAGTATACCCTTCCTCCAGGCGCTCCCCATCTTCATGTTAATGCCTTGCTAGAGGAGAAAACCTTAGCTTGACAATAGTCAGGCCTCCAGGATCCTGTAAGTCTTCTCTAACATATGAAAATCCTTCTGGAAACTTCCTTTGTCTTTACTTCCCCCAACTCCAAAGTGTACAATCAAGTGCCCCTCACGACCCCAGTGCAGCCATCCCTGCCCAGGGGTCCTGTCCCCGTGCTTTAATAGAACCACCTCTTAGCACCAAAAACCATGCAAGAATTCTTTCTTGGCCGTTAGCTGGTGGATCCCACTTCAAACCACATCACCTGGAGCCCACGCACAGAGATCCTGACGTCGCTGCTCTAGGCTAGAGCTCTGACAGCTGGTCTGTTGAATAAGCCCCTGGGGCGGCCCTCACGTGCAGCCGGGATGGAGAACACTGCCTCTGAGCCTGCTGTGGACCCCTTCCAGCTGCTTCTCTACTTAGGGCTCAACTCAGCCCCATGAAGCCAGCCTGCCTCTANTGACCCCAGTGCAGCCATCCCTGCCCAGGGGTCCCGTCCCCGTGCTTTAATAGAACCACCTCTTAGCACCAAAAACCATGCAAGAATTCTTTCTTGGCCGTTAGCTGATGGATCCCACTTCAAACCACATCACCTGGAGCCCACGCACAGAGATCCTGACATCGCTGCTCTAGGCTAGAGCTCTGACAGCTGGTCTGTTGAATAAGCCCCTGGGGGCAGCCGGGATGGAGAACACTGCCTCCGAGGCTGCTGTGGACCCCTTCCAGCTGCTTCTCTACTTAGGGCTCAACTCAGCCCCATGAAGCCAGCCTGCCTCTAGTGGCACTTCCCAAGTGCCTCGAAAACCACCGGCTGATCTGCACTACTAAAGAAAAACTAAAGAAAAACTGAAGAAAAGTCTCCCTTCTTTATATCTTACCGATGCCCTGTTCGGCTGCAAAAAAACCAAACTAAACCCAAACAAAACAAACCCATTTGAGACAGCACGCAAGCACGCACGGTAACATACGCTTAAACATTTCAGGGGGGCAATCAGGAAGACAAGGAAGGGGACCACGGCGTTTGGAGCTTTTCCCTCTCGTGTCTCCTAAGGTCTCAGCCAAGAGGGAGCTGGCACCCTCTCGTAAAGATTCAGTTGTTTTACGAATCCTCCGCGATCGTGGGGCCTCGGGAGTATGGTAGGCGGGGCCGCGAAGAAGTGAATGAACTCATTTGGGAAGTGCTCTAACTTGTGGGCAAGGAGGGAATTAAGGCTCCGTTAGTTTTTATCATCACACTGCATAACAGCTACAGTGAGACTACGAAGTCTGTTGTGTTCATTTCCCGCAGCTGTCAAGCTAGCTAGTACTACACCGGGCCGGCTAGATGCTGCACGAACAATAGTAACCATTACCACCTCTACTCTTACTATCACTGATACAATGACTTTGTACCATTTCCATTTATAATATTAGTTGCTGCCCGATGAGTTGAAAAACTCCAGGAAGCACTGCCCCCTCCCCATTCGAAAAAGACCACCCTCTTCACGCTGGAAATTCTGCCCCTGTTGGTTACCTTCTTTCTGTCTTATCCCTTGTGTTTTGAAAATGAAATGCATCTGTGTCTGAGATGAGGCGCTCCATTCAGTTTCTCATGCTTTGGAGTGAATTATTTTGCTAGATTGTCTCCTACTGACCTGAAACAATGGGTGCTAAAGAACCCATGGAATTTAGAGAGAGAGAGAGAGAGCTTCAGAGCAGGGGCTGAGAGGGGAGGAGGAAGGCTAGGTGCGAGAGGGCAGAGGCTAAGTTCATCAGAGAAGGAACAGAGAGTGCAGATCCCCAGGCGGCCAGCCCTGTGGCAGGAAATCCATTGTTCTGTAACCAGGTCACCCGCACTGGGCACCAGGAATGTCTGAAACAGCGGTGACCACAGAGAGGTCTCTGAGCATCTGTACTGCAGACTTCCTTGTTCCTCTGCCAGAGCGTGAGGTTTTCACCTCTCGGAGCTCAAAGTGTATTAAGTCCCTTGCAAGGGAACTTTGCAAGATCTTTCTCCCATCTGGCAGCTCCTCCAGGGTGCCTTCACCTCCTCTTCCTGGAAAATCAGGGAAGTGACTAAATGTATCATGTGTCAACATTTTCTACAGTGACCAGACGCCTTTCCCATTCTTTGGAGTTTTTAAAACAAAATACAGATGCAGCAGGTGAAATGGCTTTGCAAACAGATGGGCTCGGGAAAAGGCGCGCGTAAACTAATCACTATTTTATTTTTTTTGGTAACTTAATAGAGCCTGATAGCAAAGACTTTTTACCATGAAGCCTTACCGCACTGATGTATTTCACAGGTAAAGCCACATTTTACTTTAATGGTTTTTTTGTGTAAAGGTGAACACGTGAAGCTGTCATTTCTTAAGGAAGGATTGGATCTTGTTTGTGAAATTTCTAGACAAAAATGTCTTTTGCTTCGGAACAAACTGTGCCAGGCCAGCCTGCCAGCCCTGGCTCCTCGGGCATGGCTAAAAGAGTTTTGCCAAGGCAAACACTGGTCTTGTGAAATCAGACCTGAGGTAAGTCTGTCTTTACCTTTCTTTTCCTTTTGTGACAACTTGGATAAGTCAGTGTAGACCTCAATTTCCTTATTTGCAAATTGGAGGCAAAAAATGCCTGCTTCAAACTCGTGATCAGGGTTAAATGTGATCCAAAGTGATCACATATTTTTAAAACATTGGTTAATCATAAACTGTTATACAAAACAGAGTCAGTATTGCTCTTTTAATTTATTATTATCATTCATCAGTATAAACGGGAGGGTGGAGAACTTCCGGTAATATCTCAGATCTAAAAGGAAGCCAAGCAGGATGAGAAATTGACAGTGAACAATTGAGAGACAAACGGGTCTACACAGGGAGATTAAAACACACACACATGCACACGCACACACACACACAAAACAAAGACACAGAATTAGGTGATACAGAAGGATGTGGGACAGAGATGGAGACATGAGAAGGACAGACACCAAGAGAACAGACCCAGAAAGAGAAGTTCTGAGTCAGACTTCCATGGCAAAGACCATGACCTCATCCTTAGCTCTTTGCTAAAAATGATGAGAGAAGGAAGGTGGGGGGCCAGCTTTTCTATAGGCAGGAGATACTGTGGACCTAAGTCATCAGGTCTTCTCAGCCAGGATCTTGTCTACAACCCAAGCATGACATTCAGATGCATATATTTTTGGAATGTTGTTCTAGAATAGCTAAGCTGGAGCTGGCATCAAGCCTAGTTACGTTTTTATAGTCTGAAGTTTTGGGGGGGGGGAAGCCGTCTGACATTTCCTCTCTCACCCAGTGCATCTCCCTTTTTTACTTGGCCAAGAGGCAAAAACATATATGCAAAAGGGCATCACCCAACATTCTTACCTGGAATGTTTATTTTCCCCTCCTGCTTCCATTCTATTGCGCTCCAATTAGCATTAATCTCACTGCAGCAGTTCAAAGATACGGGATTGTTGTCGCACGTCACCTTCATTTCTTCAGGTGCCGAAATTCGGAGGGGCAAGACATCTATTTTTTTTCTGGACTCATATTCAAAAATATCTAATGTCAGCTTGCAAATATATTCACCTGCATAGAATACACAAATTTTTTTTTAAGATTTATTTATTTATTTGAGAGAGAGAGAGTGGGAGCAAGGGAGGGTGGGGTGAGGGGCTTGGGCAGAGGGAGAGGGAAACAGAAAATCCCAGCTGACTCCTTGCTGAATGGGAAGCCTGATGTGGGGCTCCATCGCAAGACCCTGAGCCAAAGCCAAGAGTTCGGTGCTCAATGGACTGAGCCACCCAGTCGCCTCTACAAATGCATTTTTTATTATTACGTATATGGGATTCCTTAGAAGATTGATAGCCTCATCTCATGTGTCCTGACAATACTTCCCGAAGCATCCTTTTCAAAAGCATCCAAGACTTGCTCTCAAAAACCCTAAAGAGACATTCAAGAAGCACAGAAGGTCAAAGCAGATCATTCCTGATGTCACAAGATAATGAGTACAGAGAGGGTCTAAGGAAGGAGCAGAGATCTCAGTCTTTGCTAATAAGAAAAAAGGTGTGGGGATGGAAGAGGTAGAAAGGAAAAATTGGAAAGCCTTGGAGAATTAGAAGGTCATGGATGATTTGGGCATTCTATTTAACTCTGCGGCAAAATCAGAATCAACAAAGATGTAGCAGGACCAACTTCTCAGTCAGGGAAAAAGAGATGCTCCCGCTGGCATCTGGGTTACAATGGGGTTATTCAATTCTAGAGTATCCACTTCTGCTGCTGCGGTTGTTGGGGAAGGAGAGCGGGAGGTGGGAGAGATTACAACGGAATCCAAGAAAACCGCACAGCCGGTGATGGTTACGTTCACTCTCCTGCGGAGGGAGACAGTCTCACAGGCGTACACATAGGTCAAAACTCATTAAACTGCACCTTTAAATATGTACAGCTGATCGTATTCGATTCCACCTCAACAGAGCTGTTTAAGAATTTTTAAAGACTAAAAACAAAAGTCGGATTTTTGTCTCACTTTCCAACTCATAAGCCCTTGGTAAATGTGGAAATCTGTTTTTGTCTCCAAGGATATATTTGCTTACTCGTATGCCATGGGATTCATTTTTAATTTTGAAACATTGAGCCTGGCGACTTCTTTTCAAAGAGGACAACATATATATATATGATATATATATAAAACATATATATCATATATATAAATCATATATATATAAATCATATATATATAAAACATATATATAACATATATATCATATATATATAAATCATATATATAAAAACATATATATATATATATATATGTACATGTTCATTCCATGGCTTGCTTCTTTTTGAGCTCTTTGTTCCTTTCCCCACACCCGTTCTTGGACGGAAACCCACCTGCATCGCCCTGAGTGATGTTGTAAATTGTGAGGCGCGATACTGAGGTCATGTTGTTGAGTACGGTGGTGTAAACCGAGAATCTGCTGGTGTTCTGGACGTCAGAGCGCCTTTCAATGTGGTGCCAGGACACATTAGAGGACAAAACTTCGTTTTCACACACCAGATTCACCGTGTCCCCTTCAAAAATGATTTCTGGGATGATGGTGAACTTCGTTTCATCTGGACACCCAAAGAGAAGGTATTAAGATCCCAAAGCAAAGAAACGGAATTCATACTACCCACTGGACACCACCACTACGTGGGGCTGTGGTGCTTCTAGAAGGAGGCAATGTGTCCTTCTCATTCCACCCCAGGACAGCTGGGGTCTGAGGCCCAAAGTGTTGCCACCTGCCAGATACCAGGGATAAAGCTTCCAGGTTAGAGTCTATGCACTTTGTTGGCCTCATTGGTGTAATGGAGGTTCCAAAGCTATTTTCAATATTTCACATCGTCTGGTAGAAAATGCTCACTTGCTTATACAAAAGCCACAACAGCTCATTTAAACCTCAAGTTTCTTTGCTACTGACTCAATATCAACCGCCTTTTGCCAATAACAGGTATCTTATACCTCTGAAAGCTCTGTTGTACATCTTTGATGAATTATAAATGGGAAAAAATAATTTCTTGTAAGAAAGTCTGTTATGAATTAAGAATTTTTTTTAAAGACTTCATACCCATAGGCCCTTAAGAAGGAGAACTTTATAAACACACAGGTCCAGAATTGAATCCTGGTTCTGTGCCATACATAGCTGTGTGGCCCTAGGGAATTTACTTAGCCTCTCTGAGCCTCAGCTCATTGTCTGGAAAACAGGAGTAATAAGAGTTAAAGAAAGGTGATTGGGGAAATAGTAGTCATTATTGTTTTCATAGTACAAATCTGGAGCACCATGACATTTAGTCATTTCACAGATTGAAGTGGAACACAACATTCGCTCTGTGTGTGTGTTCATGGCTGTCCTTTGCTTACACAACACGCAATTTTTTCCCTTTAAGCCATGTTCCTTATTCTACATCCTCAGGAATTAATTGCACGTGTTGAGGAAATCAGAGATGCTGGGTAAGGATGCTCTATGAGGGCTGTTTTGCATGGGCTCCATGCTCAGGCCAGACCCTCTCCATATTGTCATCACGGGAGCACAGCACCATAAAATTAATTTGGGGAGCTATGATGTTCTAGTCAAAATAGCAAGGGATCTAAATATTTCTTATCACTTTTTTTAGGCTCCTGAATAAAACAAGATTTTAAAATATCACACCCAACTGTTAAGAAACAAGGCCTCCTAGGACTATTTAATGTACCAAGCTGACTCAAAAGTCATACAAACTTACATTACTTACTATGTGTTCTTGAGCAAATTATTTACCCTCCTTCTGCTTCTAGTTCTTCCCCTGTAAAGTGGAGATAACAGTACCCATCTCACAGGATATGTGTAACATGCGGGGCTTAACACAGAAAAGATACAATAACAATGTGTCTCTTTTCATCATCACTACCGCTAGCAATAATGATTAGTGAGACTGCCGATATCATGTGGTTATATGGCATTGACCATGAATTTAAGGGCAGTGATTAAAGAAAGGGGCATTCTGATTAAGTGCCCCTGCTAATTAATCAAACTTTAATTATTTTGAGGATTACTATACGACCAAATAAATAGAAATATTCCGAACATGGATTGCCCTGTGCCCTTGGTATTTCATAAAGATTTCAAATAACTTTCTGATACCAACTCGTTCGTTCAGCTTTTTTGTCTTTCTTGTTCTCTTCCTCTCCGCTGCCCCCAAATATAATTATAATTAAAGCAGAACAAAACCCAGTCTCTTGACCTTTTGGACAGTTATACTCAAGCAGGATGATGGGGGAGCTCTCCTGCAAAATGCACATGACCTGCGTTCCTGTTTATTGTTCGGAGGCTATGCATATCACAGAATTGTTCCGGTCTGCCAAAGAGGACAGAGACGATGCAGACACTCTGTAGAAATGGTGTTGAGCGCCGTTCACAATGACTTCATTGTTCTTTGGAAGAATAAGCCACAAACTCCAAAGCGCTTTTGGGAACCATGCTGTCAGCACCATGTATCTGGACCGATGGTCAGTCGCTGATCAGTAACACCGCTGGATACTGATCCTTCAAAAGGTTGACTGTCCTCAACACAATTGAAATTTGGGGGGAGGGGTAATCATAACCGAAGCTTACCTAGACTAGAGCCTGATGTTCTTCCATGCCCCCCCTTCAGAACCATAAACATAAGGAATTTTGGGGGGTAAAACATGTGTTGGGTGGGGGTGGTGGTAGGGGTCGGGGGGGTGGCATTACTGGGTGCCTTCCATGGGAGCCACTTCCTTTAATTTTGCAGTTTTCACCTCTGTTATTAATGTCTTATACATTCTGAATTTTTATTGTGCTTTTTCTCTTGTTTATGTTTTAGCACCTTCTTACGATTATGTACGTATCTTTCAATATTTTGTTTTTAAAAATGATCTGGTGTCTAACACTACCAGAGAACGTGAAGACAAAACTTACAAACCTATCGTGTGGATGGCTTAACCCCTGAGAAGGGCGCCCTCTCTCCCAGGTGTGCCTGCGACAGTCCTTTCAGAGCCCTCCCTGCTGGGGGACAGTGTCGCTCCAAAGAGGAACCACCTTGAGCCCGGACCTGCGTTAGCTCGAACATCCGCCAGCAAATTCTCACCTGCCAAGTCTCTGCGCAGCCGGCTCTCCTATTTCCCAAGTAACAATATGTCCACGCATCTAATCCCACAACAGAACACAGCTCTGTGCCCATTGGTAAAATGGGGGAGAACATCTAACACCCCAGGATTTTATCACTGCTCTATGTGATCCCAAGCAGGGCTTCTCAAACTTTTCCGTGCATCAGAATCACCTGGAGGGCTTGTTGAAACACCGATCGGCCCTGGTTGGTCTGGGGTGGCCCTAAGAATCTGTATTTCTTTTTTTTTTTTTTAAGATTTTATTTATTCATTCAACAGAGAGAGAGACAGCCAGAGAGAGAGGGAACACAAGCAGGGGGAACAGGAGAGGAAGAAGCAGGCTCCCAGTGGAGGAGCCTGACGTGGGGCTCGATCCCAGAATGCCAGGATCACGCCCTGAGCCAAAGGCAGACGCTAAACGACTGAGCCACCCAGGCGCCCCAAGAATCTGTATTTCTAACAAATTTCTAGGTGGTGCTGATGCTGTTGGTCTGGGGGGCACACTTAGAGAACTCCTGCTCTAAAATAACAGTATCAGTTATTTAATATCAGTGCATTTCTTGAATATCCCAACCCCACCACGATGTCAGTTTTTGGATGTTTGGGGCCTTCTAATTAAAAAAAAAAATCCATAAACCCAGATGGTTCTGTGACCCTCTTATAAAGTCTCTCTCTCCTGCAACCCCCCCCCCCCAAATGCAGTGACATTGGCCTGGTTGGAAGGCTCTGCACTGGCTCCTTAGATGGGGAGGGGTGGCCACATAAGCCACTGTGCCTGGAACCACACAGTCTCTGTCCGTGGAGGGCATGGTAATAGAATTTCCTAGTTTTAAGCATAAAGATAAATACCATTACTATATCTAAGTAAAATCCACGTATAGGAAAAATGTGGGGATGTCCTACTTACTGCTAGTAACTGCTTGAAAGGAGCTGTAGTCCATTTTGTAGGTCTGATTAAGGTTCTGCATTACTTGCTCGTTTGCTTTATGCATTAATTCGGGGGATGGTGTTGTAGTCTTGACCTCATATGTCACAACCACACTTCCGGGCCTGGATGGAGATCACTCAGTTCAGTAAGGCAGTAACTGACCTGGAAGAGTCTAGATCCTTACGGTTTATTTGTATGGGAGAAACAAAATGGCAGGAACAGCCTGGGTACTTTTACCTTCAACGGTTCACTCAAATCAACCTGTTAGTAAGCTCTAGTTGGAAGCCTGAGGCAAGGCTCGCACCCTCAAATGTCTGCAGACAGGTAACATAAATGAACAAAACAGCCAGACAGGAATGAGTGGAGTGAATCACAGAAGCTGGTCATAGGGTGGCAGGCACAACGCAGAGACTTGTCACATGGCCATGCAGGCCCAGGATACCAGATACGTTGAATGTCCAGTGAAGGCAAAATCCTGACTGTTCCTGAATATTCCTTATTTTTAAAATTGGCAACTAACTTTTTGAAGCCCTGAGCTAACCAGCTCAGGGCTGCCATGGTGCCACGGTCCCACGCCACAGCAGCGTGCAACTGTATGCTCGTGGCTGGTGGACGACTTCTCTTGAATAAAGGCATCGCGCATGACATTATTTCATTTTTATATCTCAGAACTCGCTAGACTGCAAACTTATCCCATATCTGTTTGCAAAGTTCTTGCACGTGTAGAATAAACACAAGGCTTTCGCTCACCTTCCATCTAGATAGGTTCATCTCTGTAAGGAGCAACTCTCTGTTCTCAGCATCGCCTCCCTCTCTAAGCCCCAGCAACCCAGCATTGTCTTCACCTCCACCAAACTGCTCTTGTTGAAAGCCCCACATGATGCCCCTCTAATGGGCTTTTTCTTCTTCACTAATGTATTGGTCTCTGCCACTGGGTAGAAATGACCCAATTATAGCTTCTTACCTGAACCCTGTCACAGTCACCAATTTGAAGCCTGGTAAAATACTGTAACCTTTCCAGAACTGGAAAACAAAAGTAAGACAAGTGTCATTGTATCAAGGTCCAGTGAGAGAGAAGTCAAAAGATTTAAAGCAGAGTAAAAAGCACATATTCAGAGTAAAAAGCACATATCTTTCTCCTATATATTTCCAGCTAGATCTTTCTCCTATATATTTTCTTAGTGCTGGAACAGACAGATTTTTGAAGAAGTAATTCCCATCTACCTATGTCAGGCTGGGTTCTCTGAGAAGCATACACCGGATTAAATGTGCAAAAAATTCTACTCAGGGAAATGCCTAGCGAAGAAAATGGGGAGGTTTCTCCACAAACCAACCCACAGGAGATTCATTTTGATTCAAATCACATTTGCAGCTAGATGTTATACGCTAAGCACCGTGTGTGCAGAGCGCCGTGCCAAGTACGCAGATGGGTGGGATCTGAAGATTAATAAGCCACTCTCTCTTTCCTGCGAGGAATACAATTGAGTGTGCGGTGTGTGTGTGTGTGAGGAAGCTTCTCAGGCTGTACAGAACCATTACATGCCAGATAGACAAGTCAGATGTCCAAGAGCTCTTCGGCATTTCAGCATGGCGCCCATGGAAAATGGAAATAATTTCTGCAGCGTAGAAGGGTAAGCGGAGGCGCTCCTGGCCTGAGGCAGGGCCTTGGCTGCCCAGAGAACTAGGGAAATCATTATCTCAGGCCACCTGTAATAATCCATAGCACACCAATTGCGAAGCTCTACTCCAAACGAGTTAATTCAAGCAAAGCATTTAGGCTCAGATGAATTAATCCAATATAAAACACTTAGTATAATGTCTGGCACACAGTTAATGCTCAGGGAATAGTCTCTATTTTTATATAAGTAAATTTAAATCTGTTGTAAGCGAGACTGCCTCGGTACCTCTAATATAGAATGGTTTGAAACCCTCAGTACCAGCCCTGGCCTGATGTGCCCTAAGCATGGTATGGGCTTCATCCAGGCGGTGTATGAAGACAAATAGAAAAGCACCATCAGGCACTTCTAGCCAGGCTCTTGGCCCTCTGAATAGGATTCAGTGAGTTGATGCCACCAGATCTTCTCTAAATCAATTCTACTCTGGGAAGAAGTTCCACTTATAGGTCAGGCTGATGTCAAATCAGCCCCTGAACACTATTTGATTCGAGCACTCCCTTATTCATCATCCCAGGGGTATAGGAATAATTTTGATGTCCACGTTCATAAATTTTGACAGATCCAAGCGAATTATCCACTGGAAATGCAACAGATTCAGTTCAGCCCAAAGAACTCGTTGGTTAAGAAGTTCCCGGGGCCAAAACCTACCGCTGTTTCCAAGTCAGTCTTGTAGGACCTGTAGAGAGCAGAGGAAGTGTTCCTGAGGTCTTCTTGAAATCCCACATTGAGTCTGACTGACATTCTTAGCGTGACATCTGTTGAAGAAACGCAAGGCAATATTTTAAAATCTCATGTTAGCAAGTGAACACACAGAGGACACAGAAACATTTGGGAGTTGATATCAAATAGCCACTCAACAAGGAAACATTTCACAAACAGGTACTTACCTCCCTGGAGCTGGCAGAAAGGTCCCTTGGGAGGTAGTCCTTTAAGGCAACCGCAGCGATGCCCTGCGGGGGCGCTGGCATGCTCTTGACAAGTGAGATTTTGGAGGCACCTTTCCTGAGGCCACCTGTAGCCTGTCTCACAGGAGCACCAGATTTCATTTCCAGTAGGTCTGCAGACTAGCATTAACCAGAACAGTGAGAAGGGAGAAGGTGGTCACCATCTTTACATTTCTGGACTGTAAGTATTTATACTTGCAGAAAATCCTAACTTGACTCCATATTGCCATCTGGAAGGTTCAACAGTATTACATGAGATTCACGTGATTCCCAAGATGCATCACCATGCTATCAGGCATGGCCACCTAAAGGATGATGGCTTTGACTGTCTCAGGGGATGCCTACAAGGATAACATGATGAGCAGATTCCTGGATGTGAAGTGTATGGTAGCCAGTTTCCAGGATGGTCCCTGTCCACCCCTGTTTTTGAGTATTGACACCCTCTGTAACTCCCTCTCATACTTTACTTGTCTTGGTCTGTGCGAGCAACAGAATAGGGTGAAGTGATGATATATCATCTCTGAGATTAGGATATAAAAGACATGGCAGCTCTCCTCTGTGATCTCTCTCTCCCATCTTTCTCTCATCATTTGCTATGGGGGTAGCCAGCTGCCACTGCATGAGGATGTGTCATGGAGAGGCTGACATGGTGAGGAACAAAAGTCTCCAGCCAACAGCTATGAAGGAGCTGAGTCCTGCCAACAACCACATGAGTGGGCTTCAGAGTGGATTCGCCAGCCCCAGTCAAGCCTTCGGAGGATTGCCACTCTGGCTCACAGCTTGACTACGACCTCATACAACCTGAGCCAGAGCCATCCAGATAAGCTCCTCCTGAATTTCAGGCCCACAGAAACTATATGAGACAATAAATGTTTGCCGTTTTAAGATGCTAAGTTTTGGGGTAATTTGTTAAGCAGCAATAGGTAAACAGAGTACAAAAACGATTGTGCCTTTTACATTTCTAGTCCAATGTGAACAACCAAAACAGCTTCTAATCCCATTGGGGACATTGGAAAATGCTCCGAAAACAGAGTACTTTGAATTTATTTCTAAAATTCAATCAAAGCCAGATCACTGGGAGCTGTCTATTCTAGGAATCAGCTCCTAGGCAAAGGCTCACAGAGTGACTACCCAACGGAAAGCCGTCAAATCATTGTTCCTGAAACAGGAGGGCCCCCCAAGCTCTCGTGAATCCGTGAACACTGATGCAGTTCTGTGCTTCAGCATTGGTGGGAAGGGGCACCCAAAGGGAGCTATGAAGCAACCATTTCAGGTTCCACTAGCATATATTAAGAATAAAAATTGGAAGGCCTAGATGATATTTATGGACTATTTGAAATATGAGAATTCAAAAAAATTTTGAAAAACAAGAATTGTATGTTTGCCTCCATTTTAGAATCATAAAATGCAACATCTGTTAGTGCTTGCAAGACAGTAACTTTGTTTAGGACCAAGGGGTCCCCTATCATAGCTTCCCAGGTGAGGGTGCCTGAGAAGTAGGACACCTAACATAACCTCAAAAAGGAGGCAGTGACCAGAATGTTCAGTCCCATAGCCTGGGGGTTTCTATATTATGTCTAGCTTCCAATGCAGACATGTATCTGGTTTCTATTTCCTGACCTATGATGCCAGAATGACGGGAACTCACCACTTATTAATACCTGAACCAGTCCTTGATGTACTTACTGAATACCCAGAGGAATGGGTCCCAGTAGTTTGTCACGAGGGACCTGGCAGTATCTTGGGACATATTTTGTGACAATTGATACACAAACCACCAAGCAAACATCTGGCCACCATTTGAAATAAGGAAACTGGCTGTAGAGTTTGGCAATAGGGGCTTCATTCTGGAAGGCTGTGAAGTCATAAAATCATACCTCAGGTCTTTCTGGGTCATCTCACTTGCCTACTAAGCACAATCTTCTCTAATAGTAAGGAGTGCAGACAGCCTTTCTCCTGATATGCTCAGCCCTCCATTCTGAAGCAATGGGTCTTTGACTCACCTGTTGTCACCTCAATGCTTAAAATGTTGGCGGCTTGGTCAGTGCTGTTCCCTTGAATTGGGAAACTGAGGCTGTGCAAGTAAGCTTTGATAGGCTCCAAGAAGGAGGCATTTTCAAAACTGATCTCCACATCAACGGTGTACTCTTCCGCGGCTGGGCTGCTCGAGGCGACTGAAAGGAAAGCACAGGAAGCTGTGAGAACTCACCGCGGGTGGCAGAGGGGGACAGTGGTGGACAGTTCAACATTTAAAAGCAATAATGGGACTATGTGGATGCTGGACATGTCAGCCTTGAGGGATTTCTAATGAACCTTTTTAGAGAAAAAGAAGTTTGTCAGTTTACAGCACCAAATGTCCCCCACATGGTGTTCCCTCTCTCTATGACTTCACCATTTATTTATGTATTTATTTATTAAAGATTTATTTATTTATTTAAGAGAGAGAGAGAGAGAGAGAGAGTGGGGGGGTGGACAAAGGGAAAGAGAGAGTGAGAGAATCTTAAGCAGTCTCCGAGCTGAGTGCAGAGCCCGATGCAGGGCTTGATTTCAAGACCCTGATCTCAGGATCCTGATCTCAGCACCTGAGCCGAGACCAAGAGTCGGATGCTTAACCAACTGCACCACCCAGATGCCCCACGACTTTACCATTGAAAGGAGGAAGGCAACCTATTGTCTGGTCTCAGTGTAGTGGTCTCTGGCCATTTGAAAGAGTCATAGGCTAAGTTCAGGACTTGTCCTTCCTCTCTATTCTCTCACCCTCTTTGGTGTCCAAGGTCAAGGATTGCTGTGTTGAAACTGGACCGGAAGGGGCAAGAATAGAAGCAGGGAGACCTAGCAAGTGGACCTTGGCAACAGTTGAGACAATAAAGCCATGGTCCTGACTCAGAGGAATGAGTCAGCGTGTTTCCAACACCATTCATGTGACATGCGTGTATTTTGAGATCTGACCTATGCATGGCTTGAAGACCTCCGGGAAAAGTCATCCAGTTAATTCCCTTTGCTCTTCGCCTATGCACACAAGATGGGCTCTTAGTTCTTACTGTGTATCTCTGGCATCCAGAACATGACAGGTACTCAATGAAAGCAAAATTCACAAGTTAGAATGTAAAATAAAAGGTGTCTCCAGCTCTTCATTGCCTTTCCAAATTGTCTCCAGGCTGATTGACTGTCTGGTGTCCTAGAAGCATTTGATGTCCAACACATACCCGCCACAGGCAAACCAGAAAATATACATACCAGAATGTTCTTTCATAGTTTCCTCTATGACATCATGTCTGGTTCACTAGTTGTAAGCTTCTCAAGGACAGGAACTATTTCCTTCAGTTCTCATAGCTTTACTCCACCTGGCATGGAGCTCACCACATAATAAATATATGCCCAATCAGTTCTTGTTAAAACTGTGACCCTCTTGAGAGAGCCACACATTCACCTCTCTGTCCCTGCCAGAATCTCTGGCTCATTCTTGGCTGAAACACATAACAGGAGCAGAAGAAGGGCTAGTTGCATAGCTCAGGATGAACCTTCAAAGACTAGGAGAATTTTTTACACGGATGAATTGAGAAGACAAGCTGTGGCTTATTCTATCTTGTCAGTCAAATAAGGCAAAGGTCAGTGAATACTTGCAAAACTATTTCTGTAAAATTTAAGTCAAATCTGGAAGTATGATGTATATTTTGCCGTAAATTAAAGTTCTAAATCTGTTTTCTAAAAGGGCAAAGAATTTTTCCATAAGATTGGCAGATTTGTTTAAAACTTCCCATGGAATATTGATGAGAAGCACTAAAATAGAGTAAGTTCGTTATTGGAAACTCCAATGAATAAATTTTTGTTGTAGAAATCTGTAATATCTGTTTACTTATAGTGATAAACTCTGCCTTATAAGTTGTTTTTATTCATCAATCTTTCTGAGAATTATTTCATTTTGATATGCATCATTCAACTTGCTGAAATGAACTCAAACTGTGAAAAAAAGTCTTTGCCAATTTTCTTAAAATTAAGAATATATCTCAAAGTATACTCCCTACTTACAAAAAAGTAATCACAAGTAGAACAAAGTGACTTTCAAACCCCAATGCAGAAGCACAGTCTGTCATGATACCATGGGGATGCCTCAAATTTCCTGTTTTCTTTCTGATTCTCCAACGGTTCTGTGATAAAAACAAGTTTCCTGGAAGAGCTGTTAATCTTAATTTATGTGATCCTAGCTCTAGACACGGTATGTTGCCTGCTGGGAATATTTGCGAAGAGGGCGAAGAGGACGGCTGCATGACATTTACAAGGTCTGCCTTGGAGCACATTCTTTTTCCTGAAAAGTAATGCAGCAATGTTTATGCCCTCTAGCGGATTCAGCTCCAAGATTCTCTTTGCCACAGGCAGTCTATCTCCTCCCATGAATGTAAACAGGATATCCTAGATGGTAGGGCTTTTTGGAAGAGTCAAGTCAATAACAATCCCACATCCCCCCCTTTGTCGTCTGTGTGGTTGCTCCCAGAGTCTGAGCCTACCTGAGCACCAATCCTACTGCTCGCCCCTGAGCCCACCTCTCTGCATTCTTTTGAGACATAATTGCAGAACCAACGCGTGCCTGGAAAGCACATGGTGATTCACCGATGTCTTCATTCCCCACTGAAACCAAGGCGGTCCTTCCGGAGAGAACTTACAAGGAGCTGAACCAAAAGCTTAACATACTAAGAGGAAAGTTCCTGTGACTTTAACAAATTCTCTTCTAGGGAATTTGTGCAACTGTAATGAAAGTACCAGCTTCCAAGGGCCTCTTCCCCTCGTCTACCTTTTATGTTCTCCAACTTCTAAAGGAATTTCAGAATAACCTTCCACCTAAGCGACATTTTCCCTAGAGACTGGTAAGGGTGGGGGCCTCCACTAGAGAAGAAATGTCTTCTGCAGGAAAATAGTCAATTCTTCAAAACGGGCTCAACAACACCGTAATAACTCAGAAGGCGACAGGCTTGCCCCTGGAAGTCATCTATTTCAGTGGTCCGCATACTTGATTGATGGCTATGTACCTGGAGAGTACAGCACACATGGATAATTTGGATCCTCAACCCAGGTGAGCCAAAGTAAAATCTTTATGGATTAGGCCCAGAAATCTGTATTTTTTTTTCCGGTTCCCGCTGGTGATCCTGGTGTTGAGGCAGGTTTGGGATTTAATGTTTTAATCCAAATGAGGAAACTAAGAAGGTAATCCTGGAAAGCCAATAGTAGCACCTAAACTTGTTTCTGTTGTGTGTGTGTGTGTGTGTGTGTGTGTGTTTTATTGTTTGTTTTGTTTTTGCTTTTGCTTTGCCTCTTTTTTTTTTTTTCTAGATGCCTCCTGCTACTGTTCATAGAGGTAAGCAATCAGGTGGTCTCCAAGCATACGTGTTCACCTCTTTTTTCAGTCATACCAGATGGATCAAAAGTGCTCATAATAAAAGTAATAATCATAATAGCAGCTGCCATTTATTCACTGCACGGTAGGTTCCGGGGTCATGAGGAAAATATGTATACACCCATTTTGCAGATGATTACACTGAGGTTTAATGGGCTGAAGCCCCATGAATAGCAAACTTAAAAACTGGGATTTGAAATCATATTTTCTTGACTCCAATTTATTTTATTGGAGTTTTATTTTAACCATTCCCTGCCACAATTCCAATGGAAGAAGATAATGAAGGTGATCACTTTGTAAACCCCTTATAAACCTTTGTACTATAAAAAGGAAAAAAATCAGGCATTATTATTAAATGTGTCTTTAGAGCTAGTGTACAATGCTCAAAGTAAATTTTAAAATAACAGCATATTCAAAGGCAAAATTACTCATAATAAATGGAAGAATTATCTAAAACTTTGTTCTATTTGTTTCAGCATCATAAATATCTTAGGAATCCACACTGAGGAAGAGCACAGCGTGAGTCCTTGTCGTTGGCACTCATGGATTTTGACATTAAGTCTTGCTAGGTTTACTCATTTGTGCCTTAATTTATCAATCTATTGATCCATAGTAACTTTAGTGTTTATTGAGTGCCTGCTTCCCGGGCACTGTGCCAGGTGCTGGAGACATGGGGTAAATAAAAGAGGCAAGGCTCTCCTTCCATGGATCTTTTGTCCTCATGCGGGAAGGAAAAGTAAGTTGAAACTTCAGTGTTGGGCAGTTCTGAAGGGGATGGAGAAAAGAAAACAAGGTAAGCAAACAGGCAGGCGCGATGAGGGTAGAGTGGGATTTTTTGTAGAATGGTTAGACAAGACCTTTCTGAGCAAAGATGCAAATGAAATGAGCGCCCTGTGGCTCTTCGGGGACTACTCCCCCAGGAGGAGAAAATAAGCACAAAAGCCCTGAGGCAGCGATTTCCACAGCTTTCCGAGGAACAGCAAGAAGATGTCCCTCGCGATCTGGATTGTTCCTTCTTGTCTCCAGTGTCGCTGCCCCACAGGCAAGACACTCGGAGCTGCCACCGGGCCCCCTGTGCCTGTAAGGCCGCAGGGCAAGTGTCTGACTTTAAGGAAAGTCAGACTCAGGTGTCTGAGTGACCCACCTGTGGATGGGACCAGAGGCGCACTCCGCTCACAGCCCCCAGGCAGGCCCACAGAGTGGGACAAAAATGCCAAGTCCTGCCCGCCTGGCCTCTCCCAAATCGGAAGACTTCAGAGCTGGAGGGTGATGTTCCTGGTCCTGCTCCAGGCTGCAAGGGACTCAGGAGGGACAGAGGACGGTTTTCCCACCTCTGTGTGACGTGTCCTGTAGAGGCCCTTCCGTACTCCTTCTTGGCTCCCTCCAGACCATCTGATTTCAGAGAGTTGAACGTATTTGCTTTTTCTCAGGCTCCTGCGGCCTCTGTGTTATTTGTCTGAACTTCTCTGACTCACCGATGCCCCAAGTGGAAGGTAACCCATTCCAGGTGTCATCGATGTCACACATGGCGCCTATCGGCAGGCCCAGAGACACAGACCAACCAGGATTTCCCCTCTCCTTTCCCAGAAATCGCTGCCCGCCCCGCAGCACTTATCTTAAAGACACATTTCTGGAAAGTTGGCCACAAACTGCGACAAGTAGTTCTGGGTCTTTATCACAGCTGTTTAAGCAAACAATCCTATTTTTTGCCTGGCGACTCTAATGGGAATTACAGCTTCTCAGAAGTTGGAGCCGAAGTCTATGTGTAAATTAATCTCCCACTTGCAAAAGAATGAAGCCTGCTGACTTCGCACAAGAGAAATGAGGTGGTGTGACTTTTCTCTCGACCCAAAGGGACAAGGCTTCTTTATCACTGAAGATTTGCTCTGCTGTTCTCACCCTTAGTCCCGTAGCAGGTAAATATTAAAGGATCCCTGTTCGGCTTGTTTCTCAGTATTCTAGTAGGTAGCACTTTAGCAACAGCACCTGTATCCTATCGGCCCATTGTCAGCAGATAGAAGATCCTGTCCTCCCTTTAGGTTTTAGAAAGGGTTGTTCACACAAGGGAAAACTACCAGAACCCCAGGTTGGGGCTCGCTGGCAGGAGTCGATGGAGGGGAGGGTGGGCGGCACAATGTGTCATAGAACACTGGGCTGTAAAGTCTGGAGAAATATTCAATTCTACTAGTTTGTTGTATACCCAAGTCAGCGAAGTCAGTGCCATATAAATTCTTCTTCTACTAAGATGAAGACAGTGCTCCTTACGCCTTATCCTACAAAGCTGCTCTAATAATCATGGACTGGAATCTCACAGGCAAGAGCCGGGAACACGTGTTGAAAACTAGAACTCTGCACCACGAGCATGGACTCTGGAGCCTGAGTGAGGTGGGGTGGAATGCCTTCTTTCCTGGGCAGGCCATTTAACCTCTGTGACCCACACTGTGCCCTCTGTAAAACAGGGGTAATATCTTCTTTGCAGAATTGCTGCTTTGGAGTTGGTATGGAGACCCCTAGCAAATTGCCTGGCATATAGTAGCCAGTCTGAAACAGCAGGTGGAAATAAGACTATTAATGATGATAAATGTGATGGTTATACGACAAGCAGATGCCTGCTGGTAGGTCAAAAAAGCTAATGTTATTCCATTCAGGTCTCACCTTTGAGATGGTTAAACAGACACACCACGCTAAACAGAAATTAAAAGAAAAAAGCACTCCCCACACATGGAAGGTCAACCCTACAACCAAACGCAGACACCAGGCCGAGAGCACCTCAGCCTTGTCACCTTTCTCTGCCACCACCTCCACCTGCTTAGCACAGTAAATGCCATATGCTATCGTAAGGAAGATTAAGGCCACAGCACCCCCCAAATCTATCCCTCAACCTGGAAAATGCATGGCATTTCCTGGACCTGGATGAAAAAGGGCCAGCACATGCTTGGGCTGCCAGGTCTGCAGAAAGATCCAGATTCCCACACTGGCAGCCAACAACCCAATTCTCTCACTAGGTAGATATGAACAAGTAAGCACCTCCAGCACGGGGATAGGACAACCCGGATCTCCGTTTCTCGAAAATGTGTCTGCTATCAGCTATTCCTTTTGAAGCCAAATAAGAATCCATGAGGACTTTTCTGCCCAGGACCCAAGAACATTCCCAGTGAAGCTCAGAAACCTGGCACGAGTTAGAATGGCAAAAATTGACAAGGCAAGAAACAACAATTGCTGGAGAGGTTGTGGAGAAAGGGGATCCCTCCTACATTGTTGGTGGGAATGCAAGCTGGTACAGCCACTCTGGAAAACAGTGTGGAGGTCCCTTAAAAAGTTAAAAATTGAGCTACCCTATATCCAGCCATTGCACTACTGGGTATTTACCCCAAAGATACAGACGTAGTGAAGAGAAGGGCCATATGCACCCCAATGTTCATAGAACATTGTCCACAATAGCTAAATCATGGAAGGAGCCGAGATGCCCTTCAACAGATGACTGGATTAAGAAGCTGTGGTCCATATATACAATGGAATATTACTCAGCTATCAGAAAGAACGAATTCTCAACATTTGCTGCAACATGGACGGCACTGGAGGAGATAATGCTAAGTGAAATAAGTCAAGCAGAGAAAGACAATTATCATATGATTTCTCTCATCTATGGAACATAAGAACTAGGAGGATCGGTAGGGGAAGAAAGGGATAAAGAAAAGGGGGGTAATCAGAAGGGGGAATGAAACATGAGAGACTATGGACTNGGATGTACTGTATGGTGACTAACATAATATAATAAAAAAACGTTTTAAAAAAAAAGAAACCTGGCATGGAGAACTTCACTAACTGACCGAGAGAACACTTTTGTGTTACTGCAAACTAGTAAGAAACTTCCACTCTCACTCCCCTGGGAAGATGACCCCTCAGACTAAAGTTGGAGCTTCTTGGCAAAGCTCCAAGATAAGATTTCCAATTCCAACTCCGGGTTCTACCTCTGGTCTCTACATCCCCCAGACGCCCAGGTCTGTGCGCTCGCAGAGTGTCCCATGGTCACTGCTACCTTCGCCTCACATCAAAGCTGTCTCCAAGTCCTTTTGATCCACTTCTCGTAATATTTTTCACAAGTGTTCCCCTTTCTCCTTTCCTGTTTCCCTCACAGGGCCAGGGCCAGTGATGGTCCACGTTGCTGAACCCCCTTGCTGGACTCCCGAACCCTGACTCCTCCATCTAATTCATTCAGTCACAACCATCTGGCTACTTTTCACTTCAGGTGGTTTCCATCAGTCCCTCCTCTGTGCCAGCTTTTCAGACGCTCTAGAATCCAGTTCCTAGTGTAATCGGAACATAACTGGATACTCTGTCCCATTCTTATTTCCCTCTGCTCCGCAGAAGCCTCTCTGCTCTAACTGGCAGATCCACCCTTTTTCTGGCCTCTGGCATCTGGTCTCTGGGTTTTTGTGCAGACGTCTCTTCCCCAATAGAATTCTGAAATAGTTTTCCAAAAACACTAACTTCTATCTCATGGCATTCTTCCTCCTGCCTTCAGTGGTTATATGGGACTTTCTCTGTACCGGGGATATTCCAGGCTCTTTCAAATGCAATATTATTTTTAAATAAATAAATCTGTGTTTCTAATTAAAAAAAAAAAAACCCAAATCAGATAAACGCCTAGATAACCCCAATAACATTTAAATTTTATGTACATAATATTATTTAACCTCAACAGCCCTGTAATGTAATAACTCGTATTTACATTTGTATGCATGACCAAAAGTATACAGCTGACCAAAGTAACTTAGGAAGAAGTTCATAGTGGTCTGAGCATAAATGTGAGTGTTGTTACTACTTTTAAAGATGATTCGATCCCAAACCCTAAAGATCTGATCCAGTGCCTCAAAAGGACCTCCCTTTTGAGAATCCTCTTTCTCTTGGAACATTTGTTTGTCCCTTTCTGGCATTAAGTCCCCAGAAGAGGGGATGGATATAAATGTGAAAGGGGATATCACCCTAAAAATTAAAGCTTAATCCTATCGCCTCACTTGATTAATACAGCAAGCAGAACACAGACACCCCCATGAGGCTTCTGCTTGATGTAACCTTTCTGTTGCTTTCTTTCATGGTTTTCCTGGAGAGCAAGCAGCGCTGTCTGTGCAACTCATATCCCAGCTCGGTGTGGTCTAGCACCTGGGTCTTTCCATGGTCATTTCTTACTTTGGTGATTTTGTAAAAGTACCAAAGCCAATTTATCTTCTGCCGATGAGGGCTTGAGTTCATTAACACTTCCCAAATGACTCCAGAGGCCGAAAAGCACAGAGGATTGTGCATAATAAATGGAAAACAGGTTTTTATGGTAATTTATCATTGTCGTGATTGCTTTTAATGAAAGCACATCTGGAAAAGTTTGGGATGTCAAATCCTTACATGTAGAAGTGGTTTCCTCCCCAAAGGCTAACCTCTCACGGTGTCACCACGGGTCATAAACAGCCGGGCCCGGAAGGACAGGAAGACGTTCCTTTTACAACTGTACGGTCACCCACTGTCCCTGAGGAAGCTGGCAGCCTGAGCCCGGCAAGAGTCTGGCAGAAGCCCGGGGCTGGAATTCACCCACCAATAGTCCGATTTTAAAAAGAAGAGTCTTTCACAATACCGAACGGGGACATCTCCAGCTCTGTTCCTGTCACAGGCTGCAAGAGGACTCAGGGACTGGAGTCGATGTCCTGATGCCTGTTTAAAAGCACGGAGAGTGCAGTCTGCGTGCTTCAGGTTGCTTCAGGGAAGGAGGGGAGTGGGAGAGCAAGGGTCTCTAAGGATATAAAACAGAGCTAAAGCAGGGAAGAAAGAATGGCCAAAGAAGAAAACATGAAGGTATGACCTTCCAACGAACATTTTGAGACCTTAATAAAATATGATCCGATTGTCATATCAAGCAATGGGCAAAATTGGAACTGGCTGCTGCTCTGAAAGCCTCTAAGGGACACCTTTATCCCGGCCTCAGGGAAAGCCCGCTCTCTCTGGTTGCTTCTTGACTCTCGTGGACCACAAGACCGAACAGACCAAGCCATGGCACACCTGGACACGATTCAGTCATAATCCTAAATGTTAAGAAGTTGAACCTTCTCCAGAGTTGGTACAGACACTAAGGCAGCAGACTTTCCACGACCGGAACGTATCCTCCACTCACAAAGGGGCAGCTGTGACAGGGACATACACTCTCTTCATTTGTTCCCTCATTTACTAAGAAACTGGGCTTGATGCCAGGCTACAGAGATGAAGAGAGCTCAAGAGAACTCCTGTCTCCTGGGGATGACAAACAGGAAGTAAAATAATTACAATGCATTGGGATGAATCTTGTGCTCTGGGAATGTCACGAGGGCAGTGGGAACCCAGAGAAACAGCCCCCCTCCCTGTCTGGGGCATCGGTGGGAAGCCTCACATGGCAGGAGCCCGTGTGAATGGAGACTTAGGCTGGAGTCCCCCAGACAACAAAGTAGGGCGGCAGGTGGGGCAGCGACCACGTGAAAGGAACCAGAAGGAGAACAAGTGAGAGGATCACGTGGTGTCTGGTAAGACTCAAGCAGGCGAGTGGGAGCCCGTGAAAGATTTTATGCAGGGAAAGAGTGGAATCAGATTGGTGCTTTTGAAAGGTTAGCATGAAGGAGTAGGGAGCTGAGGAGAGAGCCATCGGGAATGGACTCTTCAGGATCTCTGGAGAGCAGGGAGGGAGGAAGCGAGGAGCTTACAATGTGTTGCTAAGATGCATTCAATGTCATTAGGTAGAGTAGGGAATGGAGTTCCCTCGTAATTACTTCTAGAAATCGAACCCTGATGTGCTTGGAGACTGAATTATGTGGACTGCGGGGTTTGAAAAGTTACAGCAAATGTTATTTGCTCGGATTTGCTAGAAGAAACTGCCAAGCCAAGAGGTTATGTACGTACCTGCTCGTTTTTGCCTCAGTGGCTCTTTCCCCTCTAGTTCACGTTCACGGAGAATCTGAAAGAACGTTTTAGGAAACTGTCAGTTAGCATTAGAGATGTCTTTTCTCCCTGGCTTTCCGCTCACATGCCCTGGAATGTCAGAGCTGAGCTGAGGGCTGTGGGTACCACGAGCACCCCGTGCCCTGTAGATGGCAGGTACTCTCTAATGTGACAGACCCCTCTTCAGACCCAGGAGCTGAACCCCAAATCACCATAGCTGAGCCTCTGCGAGTTCCTGCAGTTTGAGTCGGGTCAAGAAATATAAATTAGGGTGTTCTTAACTTGTGCTCTCTGCCTAAGACTGAGTCATTCCAGTGACCTCCCAGGCCAGTCTCACGACCTCTCCTCAGCGCTCAGCCTGTCCCCACCCCAATCGTTCCACCACATCAGGGCTGTTTAGATTGTTCATGCTTAGAAGTCATTTTCTCCTCCTTTGGTCTTTTTCCTCTGGGTGGTTCCATTGTCGCTTCCTGCGGCAGGGCTGGGAGGGCTAGCTCTAGAGTGCCTGGGTGCAAGGCTGGGTACTAGCTACGTGACCCTGAGGAACTGCTCTCTGAGCCTCGGTTTTCTTTTCAGTAAAAGGGAATAATAATACTACTGGCCTCATAGAACACTTATGAGTTAAATGAACAGCCATGTGACACAGAGTTAGCCCCTCATGAACTTGAATTGTATCATACAGTAGAATAGTTAAGAACAAGGACTCTGCAGACATTGAGTTCAAATCCTAGCTCTGCTATAAAACAGCTGTGTGACGTTGGGCAAGTGCTTTAACCTCTCTGTGCTTCAGCACTAATCTATAAAACAGGGATAAAAATAGTCTACCTCACGAGGTTGTCATAGGATCAAATAATTAACGAATGTAAAGTACTGAGGATAGTTTGGTGCCATTCTGGGACCGAACATCACTCTGCTCTAGGGGCGCCATTCACATGAACCTCTTCACCCACACACTGCCATTTACTTGGTCTCTATAAAGCTCTTCTCCTGGCATCTTCTTTGTCTCAGAGCTGACTTTGACTGGCTTTGCTATTGGGATCCCTGCCAAATCTGCAGCTTGTAACCACACCTTGACCTCACCTGGGCTCTGCAGCCCATCCTTGCTACGATGTGCTTCCCAATGCAAACTCCCTTCGAGACTCAATAGAAGAGCCAGAGAGCCCGTACCCTTTGTGGCGGGGCGGGGGGGTCCTTTGCCACAAACTCCACATACCTATGAACACCGCTGAGGCAGAGCTCATTCTACCATGTCTGGGGTCTATCAGTAGTTTCTAGTTATCTCTCATCATAATGATAATTAAAATAATAATTCTTTTTAAAAATATTTTATTTATTTATTTGAGAAAGAGAGAGAGCACACGAGCATAAACCGGGGAAGTGACAGAGGGAGAGGGAAAGCAGGCTCCCCCCTGAGCAGGAAGCTTGACACGGGACTCGATCCCCAGACCCTGGTATCATGACCTGAGCCGAAGGCAGAAGCGAAACCGACTGAGCTCTCCAAGCGCCCCCAAAATAATAATTATAGGGATGTATGCAACACCCCTGTGCCAGGCACTGTTAAGTATCTGATGTGTGCTTAGGTATTTAATCCTCCTGACAGTCTAAGACATAGATACTATTATCATCCACATCTCACTGATGAGAAGGCACCGTTGCTGAGAGGTCAGATGACTTGTCTACACTCACACAGCCTGTAAGGGCAGACCCAGGACTCAAACTTAGCCAGCTTGGTTCCAGAGTCTGCATTTGTCCATTACAGGCAATTAATGATCTTATCAGGAGATACCCCAGTCTGTCTCAGTGACCCACTGTCTCTTACCCAACACCTTTTCTCTTTCTCTGCTGCCTCCTCCTACCCCCTCTTTTCTTCCAACAACAGTATTCCATGGCGATCTGTAGAGGGGCCATGTACGTGACAGTGCATAAACGTTCTTGAAGCAACAAAGAGAGGAATGATGCATGACGACTGGAATTTCGGAAGCCCAGTTGCCATTTCGTTTGCAGTGGGCTTATTTTCGCCATACTTAAATGCACAGGAACCGAGAAGGAGCAAAGTCAATGCATAGGGCTGGTTCCTGTCCAGCTTCCCCTAGAGCCTGCTTTGGCTCTGTGCCCAGGCAGAAGGAAAGGGTCTTCCACTGCATTCCTGCGTCCATCCTCCCTGGGGCCTGGAGGCAGGGAGCGGGGAGCCACCAGGAAGGCTCCTCTGTCCACTCTTCATGGGCTGTGGCTGGGGGACTCAGCCCAGGAGAAGGTGACCACTGGCGGTCACCTTTGGGAAGCTCTCCAAGGTCTCGATTTCATTTTCTCCATTCCCTGGTGGGACTGAGGAATTGAGGTTAAAAATCAAGGTGCAGTCATTTCCCTGGTACACAGCACTTCAATCTGTGACCATGAGGATCCCTTCCCTCAGCTCCCCCAACCCAATTTAGTGGGGTTGGGATATGGTGACAGAAACTGCCTTCCAAACATGAGGCTGTCTTTCGAGAAGCACTACTTTGTAGCTATTTTCCACATCCTGATGATGATCTGGAAGTGTCAGGGGACATCCCTGCCAAGTGTTGCTCCTGGAGCTCTGTCACCTGCTGCCTCTGTTGTCCAGTGAAGATAGACAGCTTCTTGTGAGAATAACCTCCTTTTTTTATTTTAAGCTCTGCAATCATTGGGGAAAATGGAAGAAAAACTAAGAGCGATCAAGTCTCTGAGGAGATCCTTGGTGGTGGTGGTGGTGATGGTGATGGTGAATATCCCAGGCCCTCCCAGATTTGAGAAGGGCTGCTGGGATTTCACCAAGGCAAATGCTAGAGTCCCACCCAGCACCGAATCCCAGCACCTCCTCTCCTTTGTAGTTGGAAAAGGCATTCTCTCACTCTAAGGCTCAATGTCTTACATGATGGAAAGTAATGTTCTGAGGCACACCAGATGCTTGGACAGTTTCTGGAAGTGGTGTGTGTCCAGCCAGCCTGGGGCTCACCAGAGGCCACCCTTGCCCTCCTGAGTCCTCATGTAACCCCCAGTTCAGGGACCTTTGTGACTCCGACAATTGCCTTTTCTCTTAAACATTGGGTGCTGAGGAGAACTCACAGGGGAGCATAGATCTTGCCAGATGAAGTATTTACTCCAGACGAGAAAACAGAACCTCCAGGGGGCCTCCCTCTGCTTGTCCATGTAGAGGTACCCAGATGAGTAGCTGAGGACAAGGGTCACCTCTGACCAAAGAGGATTTCCTTATGGCCAAGTCTCAGCCAGAAGACACAAGGTCACCAATTCCAGGAAATGCCCCACCTTTTGGACGTGATGACTTTCAAATAATTGTGTACGGGGAGGAGAGGGGGCCTGAAGTAGGTGTGGACAATCAGGAATGATAAGTGGCATATTTGGGGTAGAAAACATTATCCCAGTGAACAGGATGACCAAAAAAGGTAGTCACCAAAGGCCCCCGGAGGTCGCCAGATCTCACTCCTCTTCACCAAGGTCCTGTCACTCATTCCCCTTTTTCTTGGAATCCCCGATTTACCATCTTTGCCTCCGGTTGGATAACTGTCTCCTCAAAGCTCTTGTCAGGATGTATCCTCACAAAGGTGTATGAATCCAGGTTTAGTTGCACTAGCATAGTAAAAGTAACCCCCAAATCTGGAAGCTCTTGCTCTGGGCTGGTCACTGTGCTGAGGCCTACGCTCGTGTATGAGAATGTCTAATCCTCACGACAAACCAACGAAGGAGATACTATTTATTCTCATACTGTGTAGAGGAGACAGGTTCAGGGAGATGAAGAAACTTGCTGAAGAAATTTCCAAAGCTAACCAGAGCTGGGCTTCAGACTCAGCCGGGAATCTGAGGTTGAGGGTCCGCAACCTTGCTGCTCAAAGCGCCATCTTTGGAGCAGGAACAAGGACAACCTGTCGGAAAGGCCGCATCCGGGCCCCACCCCAGACTTCCTGAGTTGAAATCTGCATCTTAATAAGGTGCGCAGACGGGTTAATGCACACACTGAAGTTTGAGAAGATACATTATAGCACTTTTAAAGCCCGTCACCCCACATTTCTGTGCGCATGCTCAGAACCGCATCATTATTCAGAATAGCCTAGAAAGCAACCCACGTGTCCATGAATGGGTAATGGATAAACAAAATGTGGGATATACGTACAATGGATCATTATTCAGACTTAAGAAAGGAAGGAAATTCTCACGCCTATTACCACATAGGTAAATTTTTAGGACATTATGCCAAGTGAAATCAGTCACGTAAGGGCAAATACTGGATGATTCCACTTCCATGAGGGACTTAAAGTAGTCAAAGTCCTAGAGGGAAAGTAGAACAGCAGTTGCCAGGAGCCAGGGGAAGGGGGAAATGGGAAGCTGCTGTTTAATAGCTATTGATTTTCAGTTTTGCAAGGTGAAAAAGTTCTGCAGATGGATTGCATGGTAATGTGGGTCTATTTAAGACTACTGAACTATACACTTAAAAATGGTTAAGATGATAAATTGTGTGCATGTTTACCACAACAGTTTTTAAAAGCTCATTACTACGTGTTGCATTTAAAACGGTAGAAGGTCAGCCTTGGGAACTGAGCAGCTGCTAGGGCAAGATAAGCTGATGAGGCAGGTTCAAGGTCATCTCTCTAATGAGGGAGTCTTCTGCCTTTGGGTTGTATGAAGATATGACATATCAAAAGCAGGTCTAGAGAGGAAATGTGGGACCTTTTGGGGTGGTCGTGGGAGTTCCCAGGAAGACAGAGTTTGAACTCCACCAGCAACTTTGGGAAGTCACTGGCTTATCCCCTGACCAGCTTATGCCCCCAGACGGATGGAGGGGCTTTGTTAGGACCACCGCAGTGAGGACCAGCCTGGCCTAGCAGGAGGGCACCACTGCAGCCAGGAGTGCTAGGAAAGCCTGGAACAGAGGCACAGCTGACCCCACTGCTGAGCTGACCTCATGCTGAGGATTCCTCCCACCGCCCCCCCCCAGGCCCGAGTAACTAGAGCACTATACTGACCCTGTGAATTCATAGGAAGTGTAAGTGTTTCTCTCCTATTTTTTTTTTAAATATTTTATTTATTTATTTGACAGAGATAGAGACAGCCAGCGAGAGAGGGAACACAAGCAGGGGGAGTGGGAGAGGAAGAAGCAGGCTCATAGCAGAGGAGCCCGATGTGGGGCTCGATCCCATAACGCCGGGATCACGCCCTGAGCCGAAGGCAGACGCCCAACCGCTGTGCCACCCAGGCGCCCCTCTCTCCTATTTTTTGAGCAAGCTGCCGCATACGGTCACACGAGGTGAAGCCCACACTGGAGTTTGGGAGAAGAGACACAGGGGTGTATAGCTCCCAAGTCATGAAAGAAATAATGAAAAAGATAAAGAAAACCGAGGTCAAATGAAAGACAGGAAAACAGAAAAGAGGAGGAAGTGCATAAAGTCGTAAAAGAAAATCCTGAATGTAAGATCAAGCGTCTTTATATGACATTAAATGTGAATAAAGTTATGCTTCCCAAATCAAAGTCAGATTTACTCAGATTTGGTTTAAAAGAAAAAAAACTTCATGCCCATGTTGTTTATAAGAGAACCATTAACACAAAGTGCTGCGTTAAAAGCTAAACAAAGAACAAAGATCAGGCAAGCGCATTTATAAAAACAGGACTGGGGGTGCCTGGGCGGCTAAGTCAGTTGAGCGTCCTACTCTTGGTTTCAGCTCAGGTCATGATCTCGGGGTCATGAGATCTAGTCATGCAGAGTCTGCTTGAGATTCTCTCTCCCTTTCCCTCTGTCCCTCCCCTGCCCGCGCGCTCTCTCTCTCTAAATAAATAAATAAATAGATAAATAAATATCTTACCAAACACCAGGATTGATCATTGGAATAGACGACAAAGAATTAAAATTAAGAAGTACAAAGCAGAGCAAAAAGCAACATTCTAGAATGCCAAAAAGTACCAATGAAACTCTCATAGTGACAGACTGAATAAAATAGCACTTAGACATCTTTTTAAAAAATCGGTAGCAAAAGATGCATTACAGTGGGACAGATAAATAATAATAGCAAAAAACTTTCATGCCAGGCACTGTTCTAAGGCATTTCACAAACACTAACTGATCTAATTATCCTAGCGATCAGGAAATCAGTACTATTATCATCGTTCTACAGGTGAACAAATGGAGACACAGAATTACATCAGTTTCCCAAGATTTCATAACGAGTAACATGCCCTGTCTCTGGTGTCTGGGGTGGCCTCAGGAAGGAATAACTAATAATTCCCATAAGGAGTAAGGGAATGTTCATCACCCTCTTTCGTTAAGCTAATATCCCATGAACTTCCCAAAGCCAAAACAAAACCACCTGATAATCTGTCAGCAAGATGTTTAAACGACATCTATGGCCCCATCGGCTCTACCAGCCTGTGATTGTCACACACACACACACACACACACCCCTTCTGAAATGCATTCTAGTCTGATGCTCAAGTTTGAATGAACCCTTTGAGAACATGCGTCCTGCCCAGCTCTCACAATCTGCCTTATAGTCACCGTTGTCAGTTTCAGAGTGGAGTTTCAGGCCTCAAGGTGGCCATTTGGTTAAGGAGGGAGGCTGGGGGTTGTTCCCTTGACCACACTGATGTCAGAGTATGCTAAGTGGTAGCCCAGTAGACACACTGACATCTGTTTATGTTCACCCTTTCCCCCACATTTGCAATATTTTCTCAAGGGCCTTAAAGATTTATTTTAAAGCAATTTCCATCTGTGACATTCCCAGGAAATCAGAAAAATTTGACAAGGAAAAATGTAGCTGACATGGGTGTACTCACCAAGGGATGAACGATAGACTCTAACTTCAAGTTCAGTGTAGCTTGGGAAAAATAAATCCCAATAATCATGAAGCACAATGTGGTTCTCCTTGGGGACTGCATTTCTTTAGGATTGAGTTGCTTTGCCTGAAAGGTAAACACGATAGTTTAGCGATAGAAGAATTTATCAAACAGATGGAGGACTGGCAAACCCTGTTTCGAAGGTCACATGACAAAAAGAGGAGAACAATGGGAGGGGCATGAATAACATGTACACAAGAAATGAACAAAAGGATCCAGAGTACAGTACTTATCTCTGCTACATACATCACACTCTGATATTTTCAGTTCGATCCTATCCTATCTCACCCATTTTTCCTTCAAATTCTGGCAGCAGCCCATTAAATTGACCTCATGACGCACATTAATGGATTATGACTTGTTAGTATGAAAAACCCCGGACTTAGTCACAAATATATAAGCCGTATTTTATAGTCTTTTATAGGAATATAGTGCATAAGGTGGGATATTCACATAACGTGTCCCATCTTACGCGCTGGTTTTTGACAGCTGCCTCTATAATGCTGGTGATCAAGATGAAGTTTTTGGTGACTGGATTAATCACCGCTGCTCTTAACAAGTTGGGTATCAGATGGCATCATTCCAACCCTCGTGGGTCTGGGAACCTGGACAAACCGCTTCGTACAGACTCCTTTCCTCACTGACATTTTTACAGCCACGTACTTTCATGAAAAGAGCAGTAGACCAAGAGACAGAAGATACAGATTAAGATCCAGGATCGCTGTATGCGGTGTGTCATTGGGTAAATCACTCATCTTCCCTGAGCCCGATATTCCCCATCTGTGAAACGGGAAGAGTTACACCTCTTGTTTTCTCGCAGACTTTCCTGGGGCTCAGATGATTAAAACCCATCGAGAGCCACTAGGCGTGCAGGCTGCCGTGGGCTCACGCTGGTCGTTGGTGGAGTGCAGAGGGCAGCCATCAGGAAGGGCGGGCCTCGGCCCAGGCGGTGCGGTGAGTGCCAGGGGACCATGGCCAGGATAACACACAGATGGTAGCCAAGACTCACGCGCCGGGGAGAATTGTGTTTCAATCACCAGCTGCTGGCTGCCTTCTTTTCCTCTTCCCCAGTGGAAAAGAGGGAAGCATAAGGCCCTGGAAAACTGACCCAATTTGCAGATCTGGCAATCAAAATACATTTTTAAAATTCTGCAACTCAATGGCTTTTGGAAAATGCTTCGCAATTTAGGTTACGAGAATAGATATCTCAACCAGATGCATCTGTCGTAGGGCAATCGTAGCAACCGATCCTTTGTTCAAAGGGAACAGGCTTTTGTGGGTATTGAGCAGACCGAGCCTGGTGATAGCAACTGCTCCTGGGATGAAATGGGTACGTAGGAGGCAATTTAACCTTTTCAGGCCCGACCTTAGTGCACTCGACTAGCTTCTTCCAGACAGAAGCAGTTAATAACTGAATGTTTAATGAGCCTCCCTTGACCTGTGACAGCCAGGGAGGAACCTAGGATTAGAGGGACTAGAGCTAACTCTATACCCTTTCCACCATTTTCCAGTGGTGAGTGGACTGGGGGTCAGAATTAGCAAGAATTACAATGTCCCCAAATGGTCATGTCTGGTCCTTTGGTATAGGCCAATGGCCAATGCTGCTCACTGTCCCCATCTTCCCTCAGCTTCCCTAGGGACAGTTCTTGATGAAATTAACACTCTTCTCTCTATTGACCTGTTTAGTGACAACAAACTCACAAGTCAATAGGATGGAGAAGGGACCCCACTGTGGGAAAGGGAATGTTCTCTGGATGCAGGAGAATGAGAACAGGAACCCAGTCATCCCCTCCACAGCAAGGGTAAGGGGTGGGTTCTGCACTTGAAAAAAGAATGCCACCATGTTGATGGAAAGGTAATATTAAAAATATTCAACAACCAGTTTGTTTGGTCATACCATTGGCCTGGCCAATCAGAACAGTGATACCAGCTGAAGATCAGCTCAGCTTTTGGAGTTCCTACATTTTGGGAGATACCTGAAGACAAACTTCTCTTACCTATAGCAGTAATCTGTCATTAACCCTCAGCTCACATGTATTCTCATCCATGAGGAGCCAATGGAAGCTGTTCAACTTGGCTAATGGTGAAAAAAAAAATCCAAATTCACCCGATTAAAGGCAGGGAGTGGAACCCCAGATGCAAGGCAATGTATCTTCAGTAGGGTCCCTTTAATTGTAAATCCCCTAGAAGTTCACATTCACTCTACATTCCTGGATTAAATGGCAGACAACTGCCAAGAAACACAGAAACAAACAGGCAGAGAAGAACAAAAATTATCTGATGTTGTTCTCAATTTCTTTCTCTTTTTAAATTATAAGTCCTGGATACTCTCTAATGAAACTCGCCAACGTGAATGAGCCAGCTGTGTCTTAGAAAAAGCTGGGAAGTATGATCTCATGCTCAGTACAAACCCTGGGGTGATGAGCAACTTCCGGATCTTCTCTGGTCCTATTTTCCTGTCTGTGAAGTTAGAAGACGGGGAAAGGGAAATCAAACGTCCTGACATCATATGCCGGGAATAAGTCCTCAGGGTTCCCAGCAGCACTGCATTTGCAAGGTGGGGGTCTGGTTTCCTTGAAGCAGTCCTATAATGACATTCTCTTGCAGGCTGATTATGCGTCAGGAACCGCCACTATGAAACTGGCCTGAAACAGACCAGGAACCTAATCTCCTAAATCCTAGGTGCCACCAGTGATCCAAATCAGCTGCTCTCCTGGAAACCCTTCATCAGCCCTACCTGTCCAGACTTTATTGGCGGGAGAGGGGGAGGGAGGGGAAGAGGAGCAAATGAGCTCGCATGCCTTTGCAAGGTGGAAAGCATGTTCACAAAATGGCCACGTCTGTGAGGTCTGGTGTCCCAAAGTCATCATCAAGTTGTAATTTCCAGCTCCATCTAAGTAGGCAATAGTGGATTCGTTCTGGAAATGATTTATTTCCTAAGCTCTACATAGTTCTGCCTTTTCGTGCTCTCTGGTATCCTTAGCACCCCCTCTCCTGGGTACCTTAGCCTGGACACTCTCCTGGCTCCTTTTGGGGAGGAGGAAGGTGAGGTGACAATGTGAACCCACTCTTGCTCAGTCCCTGAGCTGGTGCCTCCTCCTGCCTCTAGCCCAGGGCTCTGCTCCCTACTTTAGCCTGGCACGCGGTCCCTCCCCTTAGCATTGCCTAGGTAAAAAAGTTCCCTGCGGTATTTTCAGATCATCTCCTCCAGGGGTTCTTATTCCTGGCTGCACACCAGAACCATCAACTGGGGAGTTTCTTATTTTTCTTCTTCCATTTGCCATTTGTTGTTTTAAAATCACCCTCGACTAATTGAAGTAAAACTTCTAGGGGGGTGGGAGCCAAAATTTTGTATCCACCCGAGCGGTTTCTGATGCATAGGGAAGTCTGATGTCTGCAGATATGTATTTTCAGCAATCTATGGCTCCTTCCACATTCCCCTGCACTCTAGAACCTTCCATCACCAGCCTATAGCTCTCCACATTCCCCTGCACTCTAGTACCTTCTGTCACCAGCCTATAGCTCTCTCTACTAGAGAAACCACAGAGAAACGGAAGCTTGAAGAGATGCATTTAGAAAGCAATTAGTCAATGGGGAATGAATGAATGGATGAATGGAAGTGTGGGCTCCAAGGTGATCTACCTAATAGCTTTTTGTTGTTTTTTGCTTGTTTTGAAAGAGAGAGAGAGAGAGCACGTGAGTGGGGGGTGGGGGCGGAGGGAGAAGGAAAGAGAGTATTTGAAGCAGGCTCCATGCTCAGCACGGAGCCCGATGTGTGGCTCGATTTCAGGACCCTGAAATCATGACCTGAGCCAAAATCAAGATGCTTAAGAGACTGAGCCACCGAGGCACCCCCTACCCAATAGTTTTTGATACGATCCAATAGCGGACGCTGTTACTTGAGATTGTATTTTACGTCTCATCTAGTATCGAATATGTTGCACTTAGGCGCTGACAAATACAGAGTATTTTCTGCAGCCCCAAAATTGCGCTCTGCCATCACGAATTGAAATGAGTCCTGGTCCTTGCCCCCAAGAAGCTCTCAGTCTCCTTGGTAAGATGCCAAACATAGACTGAAAAACATCAACGTAAAAACCACTATGTACGGAATGTCTACTATATAACAGGCACAGTGCTAAGTGCAGTAAAGAGGTGAACTCACTTAGTGCGCCTCTCACAATGACCCCGTGACATAGGTATTTTTATCCTAATTCATAGATGAGAAAACGAAGGCCCAGAGAGGTTGCAGAATTCACCCAGAACACACAACTAGTAAGTAACAGAGCCAGATCCTCCCCCACGTTGGCCTGTCTCCCAAGTGAGCTGCTGTGTACAAGTGATAAGAATGCCTGGAGCTGAGGATGGGGGTGGGGGTGGAGCAGGGTGAGTCTGGGAGTGACCGGGGTCTGTGGCCAGACTCTGAAGGATGGGTGATGCTTTCATGTGTAATGGAGAAAGAAAAGAGAACCTCGGGCAAAGGAGAACAGCATCAGCAGAGGGAACAAAAGGAGCCCAAAGGGTGAGGTTTAGCAGTCCCCTGTGCCTCTCGCGGGGGTTCCCTTGAGCAGCTTGCCCAACCACTGTGACGCAGGCTCAGCCATGGTCCCCAAGAGGACATTGTTCTGCCGAACAATGACTGGCCCCAAAGAAGGCAGAGCTATTTTTGCTGTGACTTGGAAAGAGACTTTGGTGGCATTAGGGCTCAGGTGATTCCGTCTTTCCTGTAGTAGACTGGAGTGGAAAGAACACCAGCTTTGAAGCAAAACAGGTTTGTGTTCAAACTCGAGTTCCACCACTCATAACCATGGGTGAGGCACTTGGCCCCACCGAGCCTCCGTCTGCGGATAGGAATGGCAAGGATCACTGCGTCGCCCTGCAGCATTGCTGTAGACGTTGGAGAACATACCCACAAGGCACAAAAGGGCACAAAAGGGCCTGGTCATCATCGCGGGCCGAGCTGTGTCCTTCCAAAATTGGCATGTTGAAGTCTAACCCCCAGTACCTCAGCATGTGACCTTATTTGAAGACAGGGTCTTTAAAAAGGTAATTAAGTTAAAATGGGGTCATTACAGGGGGCCCTCATCCCCTATGACCAGTGGCCTTATAATAAGAAGAGGAGACTAGGACGTGGAAGACACAGAGGAAGATGACCATCTACCAGCCCAGGAGAGAGGCCTCTGAAGAAATCACCCCCGCTGACGTGTTGATCTCCGAGTCTAACCTCCAGGACTGTGAGAAAATAGATTTCTGTTGTTTACACCACCCAGTCCATGGGACTTTGTTATGGCAGCCCTGGAAAACTAATTAGAATTCAATAAAAATGATACTCTCCTATGTATTTTTAAAGATTTTATTTATTTATTTGACAGAGAGACACGGCGAGAGAGGGAACACAAGCAAGGGGAGTGGGAGAGGGAGAAGCAGGCTTCCCGCTGAGCAGGGAGCCCGATGCGGGGCTCTCTACCAGGACCCCGGGATCATGCCCTGAGCCGAAGGCAGATGCTTAACGGCTGAGTCACCCAGGCACGTTGATACTCCCCTATTTTTTATTTAAAAAGGATGAGTGTGATCCTCTGGTCTGCTGCTCAACATTTATTGAGTGGTTATTCCGAGTATGTTTTTATGAAAACTGAACAATGAATTATTGGTGTATCCGAACAGAGCGTAAACACACACTGTCCAAATTGGAAGAAAAATTAGAGTTCATCTCTAGTCCCAGCACTGCCCCCACCCTCCACACCCCTCAGTTTTTCAGATGAGAAAACTGAGGCTAGCAAGGGCTGTGAGCCTCAAAGTCAGGACTCAGGAGGCCAACTGAGCACTCTTAAAATTCTAGATAATAATGGTGTCCCACAGTCAGGCAAGCCATTTCTGATAGGACTGTGGACAGTCACTGTCATCAAAGATGCTGCTGCTGACAAGCATGGGTCCCTGTGATTTATGAGGTGCTCATTCTGTTCCAGGCGTGATGCTAAGCTCTCCCCAAGGATCACGCCATTCAACCCTCTCAAAGATCCTGCAGTACCACTCAATTCTCTCTACTTGTCAGAGCGAGAAATGGGAAGTTAGAAGGAGGAGTAATTCACCAAGGCCACACAGCTGACACGCAGTAGTGGCAAAACTATAAGCCGGACGGTCTATCCCACTAGGGCAACCCTTTGGGTTACAAGGCCTTCCTGGTGGGATATCAACAGGAATAAATGGAAAACTTTCTCTGTATGGACACTGATCAGGCAACTGGAACTATGAATTCTAGCCTCACTCTGCCACTAACCAGTGGTGTGATCTGGGGCAAGTCACTTCATCTTTCAGAATCTCAACTGTGTTATCAGCAAAGGCAGAGAGTGGACCACACTCAATATGGGAGTTGGCCTCTGAAGTCCCATTACTGTTCAGAGTCTAAAATTTCTCATGTTTATTTCAAAGGCAGGGTAACATCACTAAGACTTCTGAGCCTAACCAAAACTCTCTCGCACATTTATCCCACCCACCTCTTACTTAACAATACGGTTCAGGCCCCTCCTGTGAGCCATTGCAATGGCTTCCATTCTTTCCCTCCTGCCCCATGGTCTACATGGTTAGAAGATTAATCTTCCAGAAGCACCCTTCTCACGTGTTATGCCCTGTTCAGCTCCCCGCTGCTTTTAGAATAGAAGCAATTGCTTTCGTTGATACATCAAGGCCTGGATTTTATATTCCAGAGCAAGCATATTTAATAAGCATTGATCAGATCTTCACCGCCAAAGGGAGTTGATTTTTCATAGTTGAAAATAGGGTAAGGGGTTTTCCAGTGTCCATGCAAAAGTAAAAATGCAGAAACTAATCTTTGAGAATTCTCATCCTGGCAGTGGGGAGGGGCAGTTATCATTGTCAAACTATTTTTCGGTGTTTGGCAAAACCAAAATAATCCTGCCGTTTACTTGGTTTGGTAATCTCCATCTTTCCCTGCCTCTGGGACTCAGGAAAATCACTGCATATTCAAATTCTATCCTCCTGGCTGGAGGTTCCTTGATCTGTTCAGCTATAAAGTCTCTACTTCCTCCGAACACCCGCTCTTAATCGAGGTCCTTATCCTTCCTCCTTGTGCTATATTTATTGTTCTAAGTATATCATGGAGCAATTCTATTTACTCCCTTACTCGTGTATCCATTTCTGTTTCATTCAGCACAAACATTGATTAAGACCTGCTGAGTGCCGGGCACTCTGCTAGGTGCAGAGGAAGCAACAGAAAACAAGGGAATGATCCCTGTCTCCGCGGAGCTTAGAGTCTAATGGAAGAGATAAGCATCATTGAAGAATCAGTGGCACAATTCATTGTTTCACTATGACCATGAAATTGTGACCAAGGAGAGTAATCAGAACACTAGTCCGTTGTTGAGCGCCTGCTGGGTGCCAGGCACCGAGTTGAACATTGACTGTATTAAATCTTTTAGTCCCCACAGCAATTCCAGTGCAAGGGGTTTAGTTTGATATCGAATGAACAGTATGATATGAAATGAACTGAGCCACAGAGTGGTTAAATATTTTGCCCCAAATCACACAGCTAGTAAGTGGCAGAGCCAGAATGTGAACCAGTGAATTCTAATTCCAGGACCCTTTTTGATCACCATACTGAACTGTCTAATAAAGCCTACTAACAGAGGGATATCACTTAGTCCTGGGGATCTCTGGAAGGTATCCTGGAGGAAGTATTTAATGGGGTTGCTATCTGACGTGTGAGTTGGAATTATCTGAAAAAAAAGGAGGCTGGTGGGAGAGGAGGATGAGGGCTCCAGGCAGAAGGAAGATCTTGTGCAACAGTGAGGTAGAAAAATGCATGGCCCGTTCAAGGAGCTGCAAATGGGCCAGAGTGGCTAGAAGAGCAAAAGGAAGCAGGGATGGATATGGGAGGGCTACAGAGGTGAGCAGAAGCCAGGGCAGCAGGGTAATCGCAACCACAGGAGTAGTAAGATTGATTAGGAAAACAGCAGAGGGAATAGAGATGACAGCCTAGGACTGAGGCCCGCAGAATTCCAACAACCAGAGGTCCTGTCAAAGAAGGTGATTGAGCCAAGATGTTTGGGAATGAGAGACCAAAGAGGCAGGAAGGAAACAAGGCTAGAAGAGTCTGGAATCAGGGAAGGTCTGGTCAGACCATGGCCAACCACGTCCAGTGGTGCTGAAAGGACCATAAGAAGGGGGCTGAGATTGCCCATCGGATTTGGACACATGATGTATTCTCAGCAAGGGGGCTCTCCTTGGCGTGAGTGGGGAGGAAATCACATTGGGGGCAGTTGTACATTGAGTGGGAGATGAGGACATGGAGACGGCGAGGGTATACAACTGAAGAAATTTGGTTGCAAGATGGAAGAGGGAGTGGAGATTTTTCCCATATGTAACCTGCTCAGCTCTCCCATCACACACAGTAGTGATGTTAAATGTGTGACTTTCTTTTTAAGAAAGGAGCTAACTGTATTGCACGAGAGGACTCCATCAAGGGAAGCCATGCCTCCTACTAACGCTTGGCCTGTGACTGGCTCACTAGACAAGCTACTGTCCCCTTCGAAAAAAGCCACTGGCCTGTCTTCCTATTCCCTGTTTCACACGTTCTGGGGTACAGACTACATGGTCACGTAGCTATTCTTTTAAACATGTACTTCTGATGAAAATAGTAGGTGAGAGACTGAAAATAGATAAAAGCATGCATCATTCTACGACTGGAAAATAATTCAAAGCAGATTCCTTTTGATGATAGATGCTAAACAGTAATACCAAATTTCAGGAGGGATTGCAAATTTTGCTGGGATTATTACTCTTCGCTCATCTCCATGAGGCACAGGGTACCATCAGTAACCTCCCTCCCAAATCTACCTTGTACAAAGATAGATTAAAAATCCGCAAGTATAACTTTAAGAGCCTGCCATCGTAGATCTGTATTTTCACCTACAGAGGTGATAAGACTTATCTTTGATGACATTATTTAATTAGATGATTCATCCCTTGCACATGCAGAACGATAAGCTAAATATTTATTTAACACGAGCACTAACCACAATGCCAATTAAAGGACTGCCTTGAAAAATTTTTTTCTATTTAATTTTCCCTTTCCTTGAACTAGGGTCCTGCAGTAGCATTGTGTCGGGGCGGCACAGGACTCCCAGATTACAGACGAACATTTGTTTGTACACAATGGGGTCAACTTTTCCAAAACACACTGCACATGTGTGCGGGGTTGATAACCTTTTATACTTCTTCCCTTGTTGTAAATCCCTGGAGGGTTTTAACCTTTAAGCAAGAGATTGCCATCTTTATGAAAACATGAAGTTCCTAACTCAGCTCTTATCTCATCTATCTTGCTACTTTCATTTGCCGTGCGGAGGGGTTTCCCTAAGCCCTGGCAAAACAATGCCAGGGGTGCATTCCGGTTGCGAGGGAGGGTAGCCCTGCGTCTGGCAGTAGCACTGGAGAGAGTATCAGAGGGCTTGGGTATGGGTGCAAGCCTTACAGTTCTGTGGTTCTACGCTTCAGCGAGATGCAAACAAAATACTGAAGTATTAATCATAATAATAATGGGCCAATCGGAGAAGCGTCTGGTCACTATGTAGGAGCAGAGGTCTGGAGGCTGTCATTCTGGATAGTGGGGAGGTCTGCGGGAGGGTCCGAGGGCTGGGTGGCAGAGGTGGAGGTGGGCGGGGACCACGCTGGGCATTCCAGGGGCTCAAGGGACAATTTACAACATGGTTTCAAATATTCCAACATTTTAATAATGGGCAGCCCCCTGTGTCTCCTGCTTTCAGGGGCCCTTGCCCAATCTGTCTCCTGAGACAAGGCATTGCTGTCCTTGGCCAGTGACTTCATTTCTCAGAAATGTTCATTTCCCCCTCTAGGGATTCTGTTAGACTTCGAGAATAAAGAGTGCGTGTGATTCAAGATGAAAAAACTACTATTTTTTTTTCCCAAAAAATACAGTACCCTGAGAAGTCACGAACACTCCAAGATTTCTTTAATCTGGACAGTGTGATATTTGTCAATGCCATTCTTCACGAGTCCTCGTCCTCCCTGGGTTCTTGGTTTCTGAATTCACTTAGTGTCTCCTCCTTCGTGGTGCACCGCCCACCCCCAACCCCCCGGGGTCTCTCATCACTCCAGTTTTTTCTCTTTTCCCTCCTCCTCACATGATTCCTCCTCCCCAAACATAACTGCCCCACCATGGGCCTGCCAAAAACTGTCCCGGGTCCTTAGTTCATCCCCCTTGACACCCTTTCTCTTAGGGAGCTTGCCCCCTTCCATTGTTTTAATTACCAAGTTACAAGATAATTCCCAAAGCTTTATTTCCACCCTCATCTCTTTGCTACATATCAGGAATGTCTCCCCCACCATACTATTCGCACCTGGGTCAAAATTCAGCTCACCCACAACTGAATGTCATTCTTCTTTCCCACGGCTACCTCCTAACCTATCTCTTTCCAGATTTGCCAATGGCCGGTCTCGCTCTCTGGTTTCCCGGGGTCAGCACGCCACAGGTAGTGAGCAGGAGAGGAAAGGGAGCAGCAATTCAACCAGGCGCTGAGTCCTGCCATTGCCTCCCTGCTGCCTGCTGTCCCCTGGCCACCATCCTGGTTTGGACACAATCACCTCACACCTGGATGTTTGCAGCAATCTCCTGACTGGCTTCCTCACTCCTTCCCCCACCCGCTCAATAACCCAGCACACCATCAGCAGATTCATTTGCCTAGAACCCTATTTTCCATAGATTGCTGTCTACCGCATTTAAATTCTTCAAACATTCTCAAGTGACCAGGGAATATCTGGGCTCCTTCATCTGGCAGGCGTGATCGCCACAACCTAAATGGGAACCCAGCTCTGCCACGTTTTTCTCCCACCACGCTTGGACACAGAGCAGGCTGCCCACTCACAAACTTTCATTGTGCCTTCTTTGGCAAAATGTGTCATAAATATTAACCATAAATGTTGGTCGAATGGATTGCTGCCTCTCAGCTCCTTCTCAAACCATTCTTGGCAACTGAAATGTCCCACTCCTCCTGTCCGAGCTTGACTCATTTCGGGTCTTGCTATTTCCTTAGTAACAGCAACAATTGCTATCATTTATCAAGCTCTTGCTACATGCCAAGCATTAGACTGAGCACTCTGCGAACACTTGGCTCTTAATCCTTAAATCCTACATTGGTAGGACTATCATGGTCCCCATTTTACAGATGAAGAAACTGAGGCATGAGTAAATTAAATAACACACCCCAGGTCACATGGTAAAATAGTGAAGTCTGTTGCCAAAGTCTGAACTCCTCATATTTATAGCATACTGCCTCTTTTCTTGTCTCCTCCAGAAACGCATCTTTCTCCTGGCTACCCTGCACATCTCTGTGAGTAACATATAGGTTATTGGAACAAACAGCCTTCGTAAAGCACTGAGCAAAGTGGCACATAATAAGCACTCCGCAGATATTATCAGTTATTATTAAAATTCCCACTGCCTGTGTGTTGCCTCCTATTAAGAGTATAAGCTAACTGGGGCGCCTGGGTGGCTCAGTCAGTTAAGCGTCTGCCTTCGGCTCAGGTCATGATCCCAGGGTCCTGGGATCGAGCCCTGCATCCGGCTCCCTGCTCAATGGGGAGTCGGCCTCTGCCTCTCCCCCTGCTCATGCTCTTTCTCACTCTCTCTCTCTCAAATAAATAAATAAAATCTTAAAAAAAAAAAAGTGCAAGCTAACTAAAGGAAAGGATTCTCTGCCTCGGTAATTCCATAGCACTTAGCAAGTCTACCCAGTACAGATGTTTCCACCAAACTATGCCTTTGAAGGTTTCACTTGGAGGATGATTTTTTAGGAAATAGGCAAGATGTCAGTGATTGAACCTTCATGACTGGAATCATGCAATGTGAGCTGAAATGCCGAGTTGGCAAATAACTTGTGAATTCACAGTGTACCCACAGTCCATGCAGATATTTCTGTCAACAAGCCTTCCTGCAGTACCTTCTATGTGCCGAAACTCACGGGCACCAGGGACATGGACGTAAGCTGTGCGAGCCCCTCCTAGTGCTCTCTGTACGGGACACAGACATGACAGCAAGGAGCCATACTAGCTTGAACTATATTGAGAGATGTCAGTGGCGAGGGGGGGCAGGTTCTAGGGGCATGTTTCATGATTAAAATAAACAACCCTGATTTATTGTCTATCCATATGTAGATCGATCCAGAAAGCGGCGGATCGTGCAACGGATAATTAGTATTTCTGTCTTCCCTTTTTTCTGGGGCTTGGGACACACATGTTAAAGTGACACTGAATAAAATGGATGACCCCCTTAATCATTTGGCACTAGAAGAGCACATCCTGTTTACCTAGAACATTTAATCTGGTTTTGAAAAATCCGCAAGGAACAGCGAGCCGGTGTATCTGCAGTGAGGTCAGGGGTGTGGCTGCCCTGTCGGGGAGTTGGAAAACTTGCATTCTCACGTGAGGGTGTGAGATGGGTCTGCTCCTGTCATAGGCAGCAGCAGCCAGAATCCTACTACACGTTGCTCGCGTGCTCACAGTTGCGGGCACTTTCTGCCCCAGCTTCTCGGGCACATGATCAGGATTGCTTCTGCTTTTCCAGTTAACTATTTTATCTCTTACAGTTAGGACTCAGTGGTTCGCAACCCCAGCTATATAAAAGAATCATTTCAGAGATTTAAAAAAAAAAAATGCCATGCCCCGAGATTCTGATTTAGTTGCTCCAGGGATGTGTCCTCCAGGGATTGTTTCCTTTTTGTTAATTTCTGGGGTGATACAAATGGACAGCGAGTGTTGGAATTTGCGAAAATGTGGTCCAGGCAATAGCTTGACGGACCTATAGAACTCCAGCAAAACTGGACATCCAGGTTGCTACAAAGCTGACAGGATCCAGCCAATCACATTAATTCTCTACTCCCCATGCCTTCTATCCTCATTAACACCCAAAAATGGGGTTGGAAAGCCAGAGACCTGGATTTATTTTTTTATCTTGGTGCACCAAAAAGATCCATTGTGTGATGCTGGGCAAACCACTTGATCTCTGAACCTTTCGATTTTGTGTTCCGTAAAACAAGACAGGATATCTGCTTCCCCTGTGATGGGGTGAAAGAAGGGGCAGTCTCTGCCGGGGCTAGCACCATGCAGTATGGCAAAGTGATTAACTGCATTAGCCACGCCTGGGAGAGGGATCCGGCAGGCAAATTTAACAGGACGTTCAAGAAGCACTACACAATGTCCCAAATCGGCAGGGCCAAAGGGCCTTCTGGTCTGGGGTAGGGAAGCCTTGGAAAGGCCAAGAAAATACCAAAAAGCAACTGAAAGCATTTTGTAATTATTCTCGGATTTGACAGTGTCTATTTGTAGCTTCTTCCCAAACTCTTTCTGCATGACCCATACCAGCTTGTTCGTAGTGATTTTTTTCTTCTTCACTTGTCTCCTAACATTGTATAGGGGGAAAATAAAAGGCCGCTCTTTTACAGAAGGCTAAAAGAGGTAGAAAGTGAGCTTATCTGTTAAGAAAAAATTATCATCCATTAAATAAAAAGGGAATCTCTCCCACTTTCATCCTATCTTCCCTGGACCAACCATTTAATCTAACTAGCTTCTAGTTAGCTAGTTAGCTATCTATTCATCCAACTATCTAATTCATTTTTCTTCCCTTCCCTTCCCTTCCCTCCCCTCCCCTCCCCTCCCCTCCCTTTTCTTTTCTTTTCTTTTCTTTTCTTTTCTTTTCTTTTCTTTTCTTTTCTTTCTTCTTTTCTTTTCTTTTCCTTTCCTTTCCTTTCCTTTCCTTTCCTTTCCTTTCCTTTCCTTTCCTTTCCTTTCCTTTCCTTTCCTTTCCTTTCCTCTCCTCTCCTCTCCTCTCCTCTCCTCTCCTCTCCTTTCCTTTCCTTTTTCTTCTTCATTTCCAAAATAAGCCTGCCTTTGATGCCTTCAAGAAAGAGAGCCAAACCTCCAGTTGGAAAATCTAGAGTTTAACCCATGGGGAGCCATTATTAATATTACTTGCCAAAGCCAAAGTCAACACGAAAGTAATAATGATAAAAATGAGTAACTCTTTCAGACTTTTCTAAGTGTTAAAAGAGCTGTTCACACCCTCCATGTGTCATTTTATCTTTTAGTGAGGAAGGTGCTGTTAAAGATGGATAAATGAATCTGGCAGTGGGAATTTATTGTACTCTGTGCCCTGGCTTGTCCTGAGAGCTGAGAAGACAGAAATAACTGGTAAGATGCACAGCACACTGTTGATGGGGTAACTGGGGGGAGGAGAAGAAAAGAGCGGGCACTGGAGAGCGTGAGATATTCTATTACCGTAGGGATATATTCATGTACTACTGGAAGAATTCAGAAATGAAAGACCAAAAACTTGAGCCCTTTAGAAAAGGAAAACACTGAATGCCAGTGAAGTGCCGTGGCCTGGCTTTCTACAAAGCATAAGAAAACACGGTTTAAGCAAGCCGCACTGCGGAGAGCTTTTCCTCCTTCTAGAATGCTCAAGACAAGTCTGCCCAGCTCCCAAAGCCAGCACTTTACTTGACTTCCTTCCTAGCACTGACCATAAACCCTTCCCCTCAGTCATGGGTGAGAGGTGACAGTTGAACATTTTGGAGCTCACCCCTTGTCCCGGTGGCTGCCTGGGAGCTGAGAGAATGCTCAGTGTAGCTAGCCTCTTGCTTCGTCAGCACAACCGCAACATGGCTGCCTGGCCATGGAAACACACAGGGCAGCATTCACAAGCGCTCTGGTTTTATGGTATTTTCTGGCTCAGGGATGGGAAAATTTATTAAAAAAAAAAAAACAGAAAAGAAAAAGAAAGAAAAGAAAAAAAAAGGAAAGCTCTCTTTATTATAGAGAAAACCCTTAGAAGATGCCAGCTGGTTGCATGATACTCAGTCTCTCTAAACACAGTCCCATCAATTTGGCCAACAGCCTGCACAATGTTCTTGACCAAATATGCTTTATGCTGGCAACATACATGTCACAGCTACGCAAAAGAAAATCAGGCAAAGAGGATCATAAGTGGGCGATGCCTTAAAAGGAGTGTCGAAGGGACTGAGGTGCCCCTGAAGTCTTGCTACAGAGGGAGGTGAACCACAGCAGGAGAAGACGTGTTACCTGTTCGGCACTGCAGTCCCCAAGGTGGCTTCTGCTCTGATCAGACGCCTAAAACCATCCAGGTTTCCACTAAGAGGCCATTTGCCCTGCGGTCTCCAAGAAAACCTACACCCGATGAAGGCAAAGCCAAGCAGCATTCATTGTGAGGGCTCAGGCAGGACCGGCAGCTCCGTGCAGAGCTCAGCCTCACCCCTCTCCCAAGCCTCCCCTGCCTTGGTCCTCCGAGCCTCACAGCGCCATCTGTGATAGGCTTGCTGCTGTTTGAAAAACAAGAAGTGATTTCCTGGTCCTCTTCCCCGGATGGCGTGTGTGATTTCCCTTACGCCCATGGGAAGTCCTTCAGATCCTTCTTATCTAGAAACCTCTCCACTGAGTGGCCAGACTTGTTTGGCCAATGTCCCTGGTCCTTGCTTTTCTTTCACCAAAGAAAAAAATCAGGAAAATGAAACCAAAGCAAACCCCAAATGGGTTAGCGCTAAGGAGTGGTGTGGGATGCCTTGTTTAAACCTTCGAAAGATGTTCACTAAATTAGATCGTGTTTTCAGAGTGGGAGGAAAACAATGATGTGTCCTTGTGTCTGGCAATGTCAAGAAGTCAGAGAATAAAAAAAAAAAAATTCCCCACAGTATGAGAAGACCTAAGGCTGTCATTAGTCCTAGCCCTGGGCTTTAGAGAGAGCTATACTTCAAATCTAACACATGACAGGGACAGCTGGTTCTCTCAGATTTCTAGGAAAATTCTATGGATAGTTATGCCTCAATTGCTGTGATGCTTCAAACGTCATCTTGATAACAACACTAATATTTAAAGATAAGAAGATACATGGAAAAGGCTCAGTTGACAGGCTTCAGTCAGGTTGCTGGATTTAAAGATAAATTATAATGAGAGTTTTTGAGTTGGAAGTGACCTACCCATCCTCGTTTTACAAGTCAGGAAACTTACACCCAAGGAGAAACGGTGACTTGCCCAAGGTCAAAACACGGATGAGAAGGCATTGATTATCATTCACTTGTTCTTACATGCGAGTGTGGGCAATGTTCAGTTTCCTACTCCGGACCCCGTCCGCACAGAGAGGGTGATGACTGAGGCCTGGAGCCCAGGAATCTGCACTGTAAGTAAGTGCTCCAGGGGAGTGTGATACCGGCAGGCCCCGGGCTGTATTTAGAGAAACCCTTGTCACGTCAGAGCAAGGACCCCAGGGTCAGACTGTAGGGATTCAAACTGTAGTCCCACGGGTTTCTATTTATGTGGCCTTTTACACGTTACAACACTTGCCTGAGACTTGGTTTTATTATGTGTGAAAGTGGAGAACAGTCCTGTTGAGTTTACAGGCTCCAGTGGGAGCCTGGCATAGAGGAGGAGCTACGGAACTATCTGTGACTCTCTGGGGACCGGGGCTCTAATCCTACAAGCTCATGGTCTTGTCCTGTGCCACACCAACTCCCTTAGTACTCAGGCTTGAGACAGACGTTAAGAATTTTGACAAAGAAAGAGGGTGAACCTTCACAATAAGATTCTACGTCTCAGTGCTGAGTCGCAACTGCACACGCTCTAGTCGATTCCGTGTCGTTGTCAGGACTTGGGTGGACAGTTAGGTAGACAGGGCCAGGGTCCCCAGGAAGAAAATATGGAGTCAGGACAGCTAAAATAAAACAGCACCGATATCCTGTTTTGCAGCTTAGACTGGACCACACTAGCATTCTGTTCTGCAGCCTTTGCAGAAATGACTTCTGCAAAACAGCCTAAAGTAAGACAACCACACGGCATTTGTCAATATCACTGGCCAGGGGCAGTTAAGACCTAAGCCCCCAGATGTCAGCAAGAACGACCATCAGCACGTTGACATGAAACTAATAGGTAGACAGATACGTGGCCAAAGCCCTGATTGGCAACGACTTAGCACCCCCTGATTGCTTAAGGTAATTCTGCAAAAGAGCTCATAAAAACCCCTAATCTTAGAAACTCCGGGTCAACCCTCTCGGGCCCCCCCTCCCCATCCGGGAGCTTTGTACTATTGCTCAATAAACTTTTTTTTGCTGCCCACCACTCTTCATCTGGTCTCCCTCTTCATTCTTCTAAGTGATGTGACCAAGCGCCTCCCTGGGGACTGAAGGCAGAGAAATCCTGTAACATCGTCCCTGGGAGATGTGGTGTTTGCCCACCCCAGCTCCCTCTCCACTTCCTCCTTGCTGCCAGCCCAAAGTCTGGCTGGGGAACTCAGACAACTTGATCCCTAGGGCCGGAGTGCATCGTGATTGGTCTAAACCATGCTGATCTCATTCTCCTTATTGGGCAGCGGGGTGTGCTTGGTCGTGAGGCCAGTTTTGGATGCATATTACCTCTGGATTTACCATTAGCGGCACAATAAAAGTCCTTATTATGTAATCCAGTTCCAGTTGGGTTTTCTTTTATTTGTAGCTAAAAGCTAAAAATAGTACGTGGTGAATCACCATGAAGAATAAATCTTTTGAGTCTATATAAAATAATACTCTTGGCCTAAAAAAATATTAGGAAGAGCATTAAAACACATACACACAGAGCCAAATGGCTTAAATCATATTCTAAAATATTCCAAAATACTTTCCTGTGCTAGATATTTAAGGTATTAACTTTTTCTATAGGAAATGGACAAAGATACCCCAGATTCTTTCTTACATTAAAAATCTATAATATTAAATACAAGTAGTGGAAAAGCACCCAGATCTTGAAAACCCTGAGGAGCCTGGGGTTGAGAGTATGGACTCCAGATCTGCCCATCCGTAGCTCCATGGAACTTCAACTGGTTATTTAATCTTTCTGTGCCTCAGTTTTTTCATTTGTAAAATCAGAGTAATAGTAGTACCTACCTCAGGGTTGCCGTGAAGATTAAAACGCTTGTAACAGTGGCCGGCATATAGGGAGCAGGTGTTAAGTGTTGGCAATTGTTACCTCTGTGGAAAGGAGATTTTTGTAGTAATAATACAACTGCCTGTATGGATTTGGTAGTGTCTTCGCCTTTGTTTTCTGCCAGGTTTGCCTCTAGTTCAGCAGAGATTGGCCCTTTGAAGATGCCTTTGAAATACATCTTGTCTTTGTCATGAGAGTTGGTTCCTTTGGGGGTAACTTGAGTGGATTAGGATAAATGTAGATAAATGACACTGGCTGTGTTGGGGAGGAATGAAGGAAAACCAGGAGGACACTGGACATTAATGTGGTAGTAAAGGACGCTAAAAGAATTTTGCCAGTTGACCGCTTTGGAAAGTAATTGTAGGATAGAACTAAATGCCAGGTGGTCAGCGCACTGCAGGACAAAGGGAAATTTACAAAAAGAGTAGCAATGTCGGGGAGCTTGATATCCAAGTCTTTCTGTTCCTCTTCTTGTAAATACCAAGGTCTCGCCTGAAGAAACACCCCACCGTCAGAGTGAGCTCCGCGAGTAAATGCCTCTTTTAAAAAGCTCTGAGATTTCCTGCTTGGGTTGGCTTGTGGGTGGGCTGTGGGCGCAGTTGGCTCTCTGACAGGGAACGGGGCGTTGTCAAGGTGGCTGTCCCTTCGCTTCCCTGAAGAGCAATTCCTCTCTCACCCACAGTCCCGTTTGTTGCTAGGAACACTCTGTGCTTGTCCCACTCACTTGACAATGAAAACAAAGACAAATAAAAAATGGAACCACCATATGGTCTCGGCTGAAACCCAGAAGCAGCTGCTGATGGGGAGACTTTGCCCTGTCGCAGCTAAGGCTTCCAGTGGCTGTGACAGAGGCCCTTTTCCTGAATTCTAAGATGTTGGAGTTGGTGGCAGGTCCAACCCAAGGTTCTTCAACCAGACTGTGGAGGTGCATTCAGAGTAACTAATCCACCAGTCATGTTATATGTGTTTGTAGGCATGACCTGTCTCTTCAGACTTGAGGGTATCACACCTCATTCCATACAGAGCTGTTTTCTCAGGCAGAAATGTTGGCACCAAATTAACACGTATTTCCAGCATGCTCCATACTGTTTCACTGCCCAGCCCTTCCCTCTTGCTCACCTAGGTAACTTTTAGTCTCCTTTTAAATTATAGTTGTTATTTCTTCCAAGGACCCTCCTCTCCCTCCCAGCCTGGGACAAGTGTTACTTCTCCCTGGACCTGTAATTCCAGGTCCAGGTCTTTTGCAATTACCACACAGCAGCCAAATGATTATTTTAATACATTGACTGTAAGCAGACTGAGGGCAGCGACTAGTCTTATTTCTTGTCTGCCTAGCAACTGGTATCCTGCTGGCATATAGTAGGCGATCAATAAAAGCAAAAAGAAAATAAAACGGCTCCATGTCATCCATTGCTGGTCCCCCTCTTAATATCAGCGTGTCCCATGGTTCAGTCTTTGCAACTCTTCTTTGCTGATAGTAATTTCCCAGGTGAGCTCTGGCATGGTTTTAATCTTCTTGCTGATGATTTCCAAATGTACGTCTTAGTCATGGACCTCTCTCCTGAATTCCTGACCCATGTATCCAACTGCCCACTTGATATCTGCCTACTTGGGTATTCGGTAGGATCTCAAACTGAACGTGACCAAAACTAAAGTCCTGATCTGCCCTCCCAAACTAGCCCTTCCAGCTGTCTCCCATCTTAGTAAAGGGCACAGTCATCCTTCCAGGTTGCTCCGACCACAAGTCAAAGAGTCATCCTCGAGCTCTCCCTCGCACACTCTATAATTTGTCATCAAATCCTATCATCTCTACCTTCCAAATATATGCATGATTGGGCATTTCTTACCCCTTCCACCACTATCATTCTCATCAAGCCATCATTATCTCTTGGCTGCATTATTATCGTGGCCTCTAATTGGTCTCTGTGCAAGACTACAGTTAGAATGGTCCTCATAAAAAGTACGCTATGTGAGATCCACCTATACTCAGCCCTCCTGCACTCCCACCACTCACAGTCAAAGTCCAAGGCCCTTCAGGGGTCTGCAATGCCTCTTCTCCACTCCCAGACACCTCTGCTCCTCCCACTGTTTCTTCCCTCGATTCTCCTCCTACTTCTCTCCCCTCCCTCACATTGCTCCAGCCATGCTGGCCTCCTTGCGAGCACAATTCCATCTCAGAGTCTTTGCACTTGCTGTGCTCTCTGCTTGGAATGCTCTTTGCCCAGATATCCTTGGTCTCCCTCCCTCACCTCATTCCCACAATGCTATCTTACTGAGGCCTTTGCCGATTGCCATTTCACATTTCCCAGTCCTCCTTCCCTGTTTTTCCCATATCACATATGACCTCTCATGCACCATAATGTACTTATTTGTTTCGTTTATTGTCTGTTTCCAGCTTCCATCCCCCTTACTAGCATGTAAGCTCCTTGAGAGCAGGGATGCCCAGTTTGTTCACTAAAGAAGAGGATTTGAAAGTATGACACACAAACTTGTGAATGCCACAGCATTAGTATACACAGCAGAAGTACGTACAAAAGTACATAACGGTTCAACTTGCAAAACCTTCCCACCTCCATGTGTTGGCAGGGTAAGCCCTGTTTTTTTAATCTACAACCAGATGTTGGTAACCCTTTTGACCCCTGTGGCCCAGGGTCAGCTCTCTTTTGGTGTTTCTATATCAAGGCCAGGAAAATTCCCCTCTGGCACTGACCTGTCCTTATGCAAGGAAGGAACCAACAAATAATTGGGCAGTTTTATAGTATACAAATGGTCTTATTCTTATCTCCGGTGTGTATATCTTGGCAGCGTCTCTGCTAATTGGAGTTGGTCATATTTACACTCAGCTGGGGCCTCTCAGGTTTAATCGGCACTTGCTGTTACTGGGCCCATTCCACCAAGAGACAGATTAACAAGAGTTATTTTACCTTCTCTGTGTCTATACCTTCCAGATAGTTACATTACTTTGCTATGGAAGATCCCAAAGCTTCCATCTTCCGAACCAGTTAGATACAGTTGACAGCCCCATTGTAGTCGCCTTTTTGCACTCCCAGAGATGGCTCTGGCTTCTGTAGAAATGCAAAGCATACCCCTGTTTTGGACTCCGTGCCCAGTATTATCTCCTACATTTTCCCAGAAGAGGGAAGGACAGCACATGGGGGAAAATGGAGGCAGATTTAAGACATGGCTCCATAGAGGTATCAGCAACAGCCCTCTTTTGACCTTTATTGACCTCTCATTGGGGAGGGTTGACCATCAGTGTCCTGTAAGCCATCCCCAGCCTTCAGGTTCCACCTTTAGTTCTCACAGGTGACATGCTATTCATATAACAGGAAGTGCTTGCTGATGCCCACAGTAGGACATATGTCACCCACACGCTGCAGCTCAGATGGACACGACATCAGTCATTGATTGACCAAATTTGTCAATGATTCCTCCTCCATCAGTACTTTCCCCCACACTTCTGTCAGCATCACGGGGAAAAGCAGGTTATTTGAGAACATGTGTATTCCTTCTTATCTTGGTCTGGGCAGGGACCTATGGAGAAGGAAGCTGCATTTCCTCTAAAGTGCACATCTTCTTCTGTCCACGCACGCTGGGTGGTCACTCCTGTTCTAACCTCTGCTCCTTTGTTGTGTATCTGACCTTCACCAGCACGTACTATATACCTCAGGTAACAGAGAGTGTCATATGCAAACATGTGGCAGCCCCCAGTTTGGACTTGCAAAACCCTGTCCCGATAAGGGCAACTCCCACCCACATTCCATTGCTCTCTCCTATTTTCAAGGCCACAACACTTCTTCTGACCCCAGAAGAAAATTTCCCCTACGTTTGCCTCTGATTACAGAGGTAATTTCGCCCTCACATGTTATCAAGTTGATTAGTGAACAGCCATGATGCCAACACCACTAGATAAATATGAGTTGAGGAGTCGTTCACACCAGGATAAAAGTAAGAATCAAAGAATGTTCTATACAGGGGCCCACTGATCATTCATTCCAGCTCTCTAGTGGCAGAGGGACGTTGGGAGGCAACCAAGGTCGCAACACCTATTAGTGTCAGAGCCAGAATTGGAATTTAGACCTTCTGTCTTCCCATGTAGGACTTTCAACATTGTGCCCTGGTGCCCATCCCCACCCCACCCCCTCTCTGGATACTGTGCAACTATCTCTCCTCTTAACTCTAAACTGGGACAACTGCACAGTACAGGTAGGGCATTTATCCCTGTACCTAAGGGCAGGATGGAGTGACGATTTCTGAGTAAGAGAAAGAGATGATATTAAACTTGTATTAAACTTGTAGGCCTTTCTTTAGGATACTCGGTTCACAACTTAATTAGTGCCTGAAATGATGCCCTAAAACATAAAGTAGCCCGATGTTTCCAGTGCCTATAATCGTTCATGGAAGAAAGATAAATAATTCTAACATGTTGGGATGTAGCTGAACTGAAAGTGTGGTGAATGGCACCATGATGGTCTGAAAAAATATGGGGCCAGGTAACATTGGTAGTACAGGCTGTCACCTTTGTGGCAGGATTTGAGAAGCAACAGGAAAACCTACATCCATTTGACCTTAATGCCTAAAATTACACTTTTGGAGACAAATTGCTTTAAGTGAAGCACAGCCCTATGGTGACTCAAATACCTTTGAAAAATTGACATGCTATCCATTTCCAATGAGTTGTATAGAAGCACGAATTAGTTTAAGTCATCAAAGAAGATTTTATATGGAAGAGAGTCAAGATAAAGGAAAGGCAATGAGGTTAGAGAGAAGTGGGGAATATGGGGGTAGTATTTCAAAGAGCAGTTCTTATCGTGTCTGGGAGCAGACCTGCAGCTCACGGACGGCAATCCTGCCAATTGTTGGTGGAATTGCTACAGTCACATAGCCTGACGTTCTCATTATTTATGTGATTTTTCTCACTCCTCAAAATGGCCATTTCACACCTCCTCTTCTCTCCTCACTCTTTGCAGTAGCCTTGCCTCATACTTCATTGAGAAAACAGAATCAATCGAGTGGGAACCCTCATCCTCCCACACGCAAACTTCCAACCACCTCTTGCACCTGCACTGTCTTCTTTGACCCTCCCTCTGGTTTGAGAAGACACGTCCCTCCTCCTTCTGGCCTGCCTCTTCCTCCACTTGGCTCTGGGTCCCATTTCCTCTTACTTCCTCAGCACTGGATCAGTCCCAGCAGCACACAAACATGTTCCAGAAACTCTCTTTACCAGCCTTGCTTTGACATACGTCTCTCTCTCTGTCTCCATTGACGGCAGCATTTTCCTGTTCCCCATTACAGCAAAGCTGGAGCAAAGAGCTGAATTACATAGACTTTTGTCCCCGTATTCTCATTCCTCTTCTCTGGTCCCAAAGTCAGTCAAACCAGTCTTCCTCCACTGGGACAGCTGACCTTTTACAATGTGTAGGTTAGGGGCATTGACCCCCTGGTCAGTTGAAAATCCCCCCAAACATAACTACCTGTAGTCTATTCTTGACTAGAAGCCTTACCAATTAAAAAAACCATTGATTAACACAGATTTTGTACGTTGTATGTATTATATGCTGTATTCTTACATTAAAGGAAGCTAGAGAAAAGAAAATGTTATTAAGAAAATCTTACGGAGAAGAAAATAGATTTACAATGGTGTACTGTATTTCTCGAAAAACACCCGTGTATAAGCACCTGTGCAGTTCAAATCCGTGTTGTTCGAGGGTCTACTATACTGCCCAAAGCGGCTTTCATGGTGCTCACCATGGTTTCCACATCACCTTGGTCAATGGTCCATTCACTGTTCTCACCTTCCTTGACCCTGCAGCACCACTGGAGAGAGTTGGCCACTCCCTCCTTGAAACCTCATATTCTTCTGGCTTCTATGGCAGCCATTCTTCTGATGCTCTTCCTACCGCCCTCCCCTCTCACCCCCGGTTCCTCCTCTCAACCTCCTTCATGGCCTTTCTTCCTCTGTCTGATCTTTAAAGGTTGGCATGCCCCATGTGGGGTCCAGGATCCCACTGTCCTTTCTCACCTGTGCTTTCTTCCAGGGTGACATCATCTGGCTCCATACTTGGAAGAACATTCACGGACAAGAGCAAAGTAAAGATATTTTTAGACATGTAAAGACTGAAAAAGTCTGTGTCTCATTGACTCTGGCTGGAAACACTAGTAAAACAGGGTAAAGATTTTTGTGTGCCATGGACTCCTTTGGCCATCTGGTGAAGACTAAAGATCCTTCTCAGAATTATGTTTTTAAGAATTATATTTTTGCATAAAGCAAAATACACAGGATTACAAAGGAAAATAATTACATTGCAATATAGTTGTCAAAATATCAAAACACAGTGTGGCTTAGTAATATATTTACTACTTTGTTAATATTTTCAATTAAAAGAGTTAACGAGGCAGGTTTAATATAATTACACAATTTTAAGCAGTAATAAGAACAAACCGGAGTTTGAGAATCTGCAACCTAGTAACGTGATATGAAAATATCTGGGATTTCTATTGGTGACAAATTCATAGGTACAGCTAATACTGTGGTGGTTTGTTGCCTATGTTCCTAATTAAAGGAAGTCCTAAATTATAATTGGGGGTTGGTGAAAATAAAGGTATTTTCTCATTCAAATTCACGGACTCCCTAAATTTTATTCATATGGCAGCTGTGAACCTGGGTTAGGGATGTATTTAAGAAAGCAGAAAATTGAACACTCAAGAACTGAAAGTTTAAAAACTATTTTTAAACGATTAGTTCTAAAAATTATTCACTAGGGCTGCTCATTTGGTTAAGCATCAGGCTCTTGATTTCATCTCAGCCCATGATCTCAGGGTTGTGGGATGGAGCCCCACGTCAGGGTTTACGATGAGCATCGAACCTGCTTAAGAGTCTCTCTCTCCCTCTGCTCCTTCCCCTACTTAAACATGTTCCTTCTCTCTCTCTCAAAAAATTAGTTAAAAATTATTAACTTGGAAATAGGATTATAAAAGAAAATATATGAACTAAAATACTAGGTAACAGTGAAAAGGACCCTAATAGGTGTTCAATTAAAACTTGTTTAATGAATAAATGGATCAAGGGGAGACTGGTTTTATCCTCATCCCTTCTTCAGCTGGCTAGATGCACACCATCTGGGGAGTCCAGTATTTCCAAAAGCAAGGTCACAGTATGGTTTCCCTAATACTGCGCATACTAATGCCCCCTGCGTGATGTCCTGCTTGTTAATAGGGTTACGGGAGTCCCCCTACATGGACGGGAAGGAACTCCACCATCTTGGCCAAAGGGTGGAAGTAATTTCTGAGATAGAGCTAGAAATCCCTGGCACATAACCGATGCTCAATAAAATTGCCAAGACCCGCAATATGGAGGTGATGCCAATAGGCCAATATCAGCTCGAGTCGGCCAGAGAAGGCCACTTTGTGGTAACACTTGCCACCCACAAAAGTATACTTCTCACCTCATCCAGAGTCACCACTCCTGGCTCCAACATCATGTCTAACAGTTCTGTCCCTGGACTAACACTTCTCTCAATTCTTCAAAAGAATAATGCGTTCTTTTTAAATGTCCTTTCAAGAATACATAATATGTCAGGCACAATGACAGTGTTTGCTTGAGAAAGAAATCAGAAAGACTGGCTGACGCCACCTACGTCTAGGAAGAGCAACAAAGCCTCCGAAATCCAGCGCCACTGAGGAGAAGCATAAAATTGGGGGCAGCAGTGGTGAGAATGGAAAATGAAGCACACATGAAAATTAATCAAAACTTCTTAAGTTAAACTCCCTGGGGAAAGGAAGAATGTGCCTTGGAAAAGCATAGAGATGTGGAATGCTGAAAAAACAACAGAGCTCATGACTGAGCTTCGGGGAACCCAACACTTCACACGTAACATCTTGTTAAACCAAGAACACCGCGTTTTAAATTACCTGTAGTGAATTACTTTTTTTAAAAAAAATTACTTATTTATTTGAAAGAGAGAGAGAGCACGAGCGAGGGGAAGAGCAGAGGGGGAAAGAGAGTAACAAACAGAGTCAGTGCTGAGCAGAGAGCTCGACGCGGGGCTCAATCCCAGGACCCTGAGACCATGACCGGAGCTGAAATCAAGAGATGGCCACTTAACGGACTGCGCCACCCACGCACCCCTGTAGTAAATGACTTTTAAAGAAAATGTTAAGGGCACGTAATTCCCAGACAGTGCCTGTATTACTCAGGAAAATGGCTCCTGTTCAAAGCAAGTTGTTTGTTTTAATGTTGGGGAAAAGCATCAGTTGTTCACTTTGAGTGGTTTATGCATAGATTTATTGACTTCCTGTCTCCCCAAATCTAAGCCGAGGATATGGCATCGCTTTGGTACCCTGTTTACTCACTGATCTCTTCTCATTTCCCATAACGTTATGGCAAACTCCGAGTCTGTCTGAGCTTCTAGGAGGCCTGGTAGTTGAGTTGGCAAACCCAAAGGCAAGGTGCTCTGGATAGTAGCCTGCACTTTTTGAGTTTTTCAGAAATAGATGGGTAAGAGATTCGGGGAACGGTGTTCACGGTGGTTGCTACTGTCCTTTGAAATGGCCTACTGTCAGGGCACATGGTCATCCTGCGTCATGAGAGTTGCCCATCCCCCCACAGCTCCAACAGCCCGTCCCAGGACAATGAGAGGTCCAAGTTTCCAAATTCAAGACCTCTCCTAACTACAGTGCCTTCTACAAATTAAAGTCTGCCTCCAGGGGCCACTAAGCTATTTTTAGGTCTGATACATAGCACACAGAACACAGCTACATATCAACAATTCCATGATTATTCCAAGCCCACACCCCTGAAGTTTGCCTCATTTGACCTGGAACATTAACAGAGGGAAAACCATGTATTATTTTTAGTCCTTTCCTGAATTCCTCTCATGCTGTTCAACTTTCCATTTTCATTAGGGCCATCAAGATCTGGCCTTTGTGCTTTACGTGGCAGATCGTGTACACACTTCGGTGTACTTGTGTCTGGGACTGTTTACTCGAACCTGCTGGGTTCTCACTGAATGTGGGCACTCTTAGGAATGACCTCTGGCCCTTGGATCTCTTACTAGTAGGTTAGAAATGTTCCCATATTGTCCCTTCTCAAGTGCTAGAGTCACCTTCTGCATCAGGAGCCCGCCCAGGGATTATTTACGTGCTCTAAGAGGAACAATATTTGCGTATACTTTTATGATCAGCCCAGTGAATGGTAGTAAGGAGGGCACGTATTGCATGGAGCACTGGGTGTTATTCGCAAACAATGAATCATGGAACACTACATCAAAAGCTAATGATGTGCTGTATGGTGACTAACATATCATAATAATAATAAATTAAATAAATAAATAAATAAAACGAAATTTTCCAGGAACTGAGACATGACTTAAAGAGAGAATTGGTTCCCTAAACACACACACACACACACACACACACACACACACACACACCTACTTCTGTGCATCGCAAAATCAGAATGAAGAAGGTGGTGATCAGTGCAGGGAATCCTGGACCGTGGAGGCATCTGGCATAGTTGACGTCTGCACCAGATCTCTTACTAATGCCTCCCTCTTGGGTATGAGAACTATGAGAACCTTATTTTTAGTAATAATCCTTATTCTCTTGATTAAATTATTCAGATTTAAAACAGCTAAAAAAGAAAACATTTCACTTTAAAATATTAAAATTCAATAAAACACTTAAGGGGGAGGTGAATTTTGTATCTGCCAAATGCAAAGAATAAAATTTGGAGGTCGTACTCTCCTTCACTATTATAAATGTTATTTATTTATTTAAAAAAAATCTTTTTAAAGATTTATTTATTTATTTATTGAGAGAGAGTGAGCAAGTGAGCACAAGAGTAGGGAGAGGGAGATACTCCCAAGCAGACTGCCTGCTGAGCTCAGAGCCCGATGTGAGGCTCGATCCCAGGACCCTGAGATCATGACCTTAGCTGAAATGAAGGGTTGGATGCTTAACTAATTGAGCCAGTCAGGCAACCCCTTCGCCATTTTAAATTTTAAACACAAATAAAAACTCCATGTGGTCCCATAGAGTAACAGAGTTGAAGCAACTCCCATTCAGCTTCTTCGTCTATACAACCACCGTGCTAACCCTTGTTTATTTTTTCTCTCTGTTCAAATGTGGGGACATGTCACGCCCAGGGGCTAGAGGCACTTGAAACAAGCTCAGACGCTTATAAGGAAACAAGCATGTGCAGCTGAGTCCCTTTGTGTTGGGAGTCACTGTCTGACTGAGAGTTTTGTAAATTAACTTCTAGGTAGGATACAATCTTTATTTAAAACTAAGGAATAAAAGTACAATCATTAGGAGCTTATATGACTGAAATTCACCCGTGATGGCAGCCCTCCTTTAGAAGTTAGACCAAGAAAAGATTTTTTAGGAAGAGTATTTTGTCACCAACGGTGTTTGGAATTGCTACCATGCGGTGATAATATTTTAAAAGGCTTTTAGTGGTTTTATTACTGATTTTAAACTCTCTACAGATGGTGTATCACCTTATTGCCTGCAACTAGGGGTTCCCCCCATATGCCGCCCTCGGTACCACCAAATCCAGAGGGTCTCTTGCAAACTCCTCACTCAAGCCTGGGAGACCTTGGTGTCTGAGGGTTGCTCCTTCTCTCTTCATTCACTAGCCTCATCTGGGAGCCGTCCTTTCAGGGGTACAGACCCAAAGAGGGCGGAGGAAGCCGCTCCAAAGAGAAGTGGGGGAGAGCCGGAGAAGGAAGCCCTTGTGAATCCCAAGACTCACCAAGGCATTTCCCATCTCCTCCGAGGGAAGCTGACCTCGCTTGTCCCCCTGCTCCGAGGCCCCCACCTGCTCCTCACTTCAGCTCCCTCTGGAGATCGCTCCCCCGCCAGAGGAAGGAAGAGCCACACACTCCTCTTTCTCAGCACGGTTCTGAGCCCCCCAGGCCACCTGAAAAAAAAGAAGTGTGGTGTGTGGCTCTGACCAGGGGTCAGAAGGGAAACCAGCTTCAGCTTCCCTTGACTTGAAGGAAGGAAGCAGGAAGTCCTGCTTGGGGCCGGGGGTGAAGCAATCCTCTGGGGCCGGCTGTGCTATTACCTCCTGACTCGCCCTCTCTGATCAAGACCATGCGGGCATGGCTCCAATGCAGAAAGCAGAGCCTCTGCAGAGCCTTCCACCTTCCGCTCTCAAGATTAAAGCCCCCATCTTGCACCAGAAATGATCCTTCCGGGGCGCCTGGGTGGCTCAGTCGTTAAGCGTCTGTCTTCGGCTCAGGGCCTGATCCCAGATCCCTGGGATCGAGCCCTGCATTGGGCTCCGTGCTCTGCTGGGAGCCTGCTTCTTCCTCTCCCACTCCCCCTGCTTGTGTTCCCTCTTTCACTGGCTGTCTCTCTCTCTGTCAAATAAATAAATAAAAAATCTTAAAAAAAAAAAAAAGAAATGATCCTTCTGGTTACTACCAAGTGTTTACACCCTGTCAGGCCGTGGGTAAAGCTCCAAGCAAGCCTCCACAGCTCTGAAAGGGAGGAGCCATTGTGGTCCCATTTTATGGACAAGAAACTCTATCTCATGTGGCATATATATATATATATATAATATTACTCAGCCATCAAAAAGGATGAAATCTTGCCATTTATGTCAACATGGATGGAACTGGAGGGTACTATGCTGAGTAAAATAAGTCAATCAGGGAAAGACAATTATCATATGGTTTCACTCATATGTGGAATATAAGAAATAGCCCATAGGATCATACTGTAAAGGAGGGAAAACTGAATGGGAAGTTATCAGAGAGGAAGAAAAACCATGAGAGACTCTGAACTCTAGGAAACAAACTGAGTGTTGCTGGAGGGGAGGTGGGTGGGGGATGGGGTAAGTGGGTGATGGGCATTAAGGAGGGCATGTGACGTGATGAGCACCGAGAGTTATACATAACTGTTGAATTATTGAACACTATATTGGAAACTAATGATGTACTGTAAGTTGGCTAATTGAATTTAAATTTTAAAAAAGAGACTGGGGGTTATATGAGAATAATGAATCATGGAACATTACATCAAAAACTAAGGCTATACTGTATGGTGACTAACTAAATAATAAAAAATTATTATAAAAAATAAATTTAAAAAAAGAGAGAGAGAAAAAAAAAAAAGAAACTCTGTCTCAGAGCTGATTTGGAGAGGATGGAACCCAGAACTGCCTCATGTCCAAGGCCCTGTGTCCTGCCTGGGGTGGGGTGGCTGGGGGCTGAACACTCCCGGGACCCTAGCGTCTGTGGATCTCAGAGCACCACCTTCAGACCATGGTAGTTGTGCTGCTGGATGGACAGCCCTGGGGGTCATCTATCATTCGTCAAACCTAGCTCTGCTGCGAGCAAGAGTTTAGAAATGTATAAAGTCGGGGCGCCTGGGTGGCGCAGTCGTTAAGTGTCTGCCTTTGGCTCAGGGCGTGATCCTGGCATTCTGGGATCGAGCCCCACATCAGGTTCCTCTGCTGGGAGCCTGCTTCTTCCTCTCCCACTCTCCCTGCTCGTGTTCCCTCTCTCGCTGGCTGTCTCTCTTTGTGTCAAATAAATAAATAAAATCTTAAAAAAAAAAAGAAATGTATAAAGTGAACTTCTGGATAACTTATTAGTATAATATGTGTGAGATTAGATGCCAGGTATCCTCTCCTTCTTTTCTGCCAGGTCTGCCTGCCCCTCAAAACATCCCTTCCCATGAAAGCATTATGAGCAAGGGTGGATTTAAACACGATAATAGCAGCGGTGTAGATGTGCCTCACACACTCTGCGTTACTCAAATCCTCTTTTCATATGTTTCTTCTTGTAAGCCATACATCTTCATTCATTCAGCAAATATCGATGAAAACCAATGCTCCAGACACTAACCTACCCCCTGGAGATAAGCAGTGACTTAAACAGCTGTCCCGTAGGAGTTTACAATCTAGTTGGGGAAGACTGCTGGCGAGCCTCCAGGTCCCTCTCCACCTTTCTCTCCCCTGCTCTGTGCGCGGGAGGTCAATCCCACATCCTGCAGCACCTTGTCATCTTGGAGGGCAGTGGGAAGAACGGGAAGGTGGGAGATCCCAGCAGGAGACTGCAGGATGGAAAGAAAGGGGAGCCAGGTATTTGCTCCCTCCCTTCTTTGCCAGGCTACAGTTTGGACAGCGCTGTGTTCCTCCACCCTCAGGCCAGTTCTGGGGAATGCCTATGCCAGCTGCAGATCTTGCCAGGCTCTTCTGACACCCCAACATCAAACTTCTTGCCCCTTTGTCCCCTGGGGGACACAACCATGGGCTTCTTGATGTCTGCTCATGTCCTGTTGACTTAACTGCCTACAGCTTTTCAGTTAGCCTTTGACACCATCGTTTGTTTTCTGCCAGTAATATAGACAATAAACAAATAAGTTATATATCAGATGAGCAAAAATGCTATGTAGCAACATAAAGCAGAAGGGCAATAACGTGTGTGTGTGTGTGTGTGTGTGAATCTTAACTACCTGTAGGGGTGGAAATCTTGCTTTAATAGGTGCTGACTGGTCAAGCTCCAGCCGTCTGGATTGACTGCAGGCAGGGATTGGAGCCGAGGTAGTTCAAAGTTGAGGCAGGGCCATCAGGAAATGGGAGGGCACTGGCTGCCCCGTGAGTTTGTGGAGGCGCAGAGTGACTAAGCAGACAACCGAACTGATAACTTTGGGGGACTTCAACTAAAATCCCTGTGTAGAAATTAAATAAATGAGGGGAAAGAGCAAATTAATCCAAATTTATTGTTCCTTGGGCTCAATGAAAGTCATGTTCTGCTTATTTCCTTTTTATACAATTACTGTTCATTTTAATTATTTTTAGTAACTTCCCTTTGAACTCATCGCTTCAAAACTCAAAGGTGACTTTCGTTAAATGTGGAATTTTGTTGTGAGGATATGGGATGCAGAACTCCACTAATTTCACTGGTAAACTAAGGGGCAAAACAGGGTGGTATTGAAAAAATCCTACAATGTGTATTTAGCCCATTCGTTCTATACGCAACAGAGACCGTTAATGGGATTGAATCTGCTTTGGATGGACGAGGGTGTCTAGATGCTCTGAGTTATTCAGAATGGCGTTTGCATTTTAATACTATGGATAAAGAAATTTAAGCTACTGGACAGCTCATCAAACCGTCACAGAAACTTGATTTTTTTATGACTTGTGTTTATTTCTGCTCCTGGGAGCCTCACTTTGATCCATCACTTGTGTTAATAATTGTTAATTTGGCCACTTGCTATTTTGCACATCAATTTTTTTCTTCTAAATCTTTGGTGTGAAAAATTTAGTTTGTGGCCACAACATTAAGAAAGGTAGGGTTTTTTCGTTTTGTTTTGTTTTGTTTTGTAAGTAAAGGGAAACCTGAAGCTCCCAGGATCCTTTCTTCTCCATCCATCCTTTCACTCCTCCCTTGTTTGAGGTGACTTTGCATTTCCCAGCCTCTTCCTGCCTTATCTATCAAGGAGGAAATAACAACCGTTGGGCTATATGTTGGCCTTAGCCAGCTGGCCACACTCAAAGGCACAGGTTGCCCATTTTCACATTCACAGCCCATTCCGTAAAGACTCAGATTCAAACTGTTTTAAAAGGTAGAGAAACGTGTTCCAAAGCTGAGGCTCTAAAGCCCTCCAAAGGGGCAAACCCTTCACATAAGTGTTTGCTCTGGGCAGCAAATGACTTCCTGCTTTGCAAACACAAGTGTCAAAGGGTTGATTTTTGAAATTCCAATGAAACCTACAAGTCACCGTATTTTGACCACTTACAGATCAAAATCAACCAGAATTTCGGGAATATTTGGATTAAATTTTCTTCAACTACAGAAACATTCAGAAGTTAAAGGAGCATTAGAGAAAAGAAGGTAAGAGATTTAGTCATTCTTCCTTGCAGGAATTTTCAAATTTTAATGCAGCTTAAGAATCACACAAAACAGGGGCGCCTGGGTGACTCAGTCGGTTAAGCGTCTGCCTTCGGTTCAGGTCTCGATCCCAGGTTTCTGGGATCAAGTCCTGCACAGGGTTCCTTGTTCAACGGGGAGCCTGCTTTTCCCTTTGTCTGCCACTCCCCCTGCTTGTGCTCTCTCTCTCCCTGACAAATAAATGAATAAAATCTCAAAAAAACAAAACAAAACCTTTCCTTAAAAGATAAAAGAATCACACAAAATAGATGAACATAGGCGAAGTGAAGGAAAAATAAAATAAGATGAAAACAGAGAGGGAAGCAAACCATTAAGAGACTCTTAACTATAGGGAAGGAACTGAGGGCCGCCGGAGGGGAGGAGAGTGGAGGGATGGGGTAACAGGGTGATGGACATTAAGGAGGGCACGTGATGTGATGAGCACTGGGTGTTATATGCACCTGATGAATCACTAAACTCTACCTCTGAAACGAATAATACACTACATGTTAACTAAATGGAATTTAAATAAAAAACATTTTAAAAAAGAATCACAAATAAATAATTTGGTCTAAGTTCTTGGTTATATGATCAGACATCCTGCTCTACAGGACCACAAACCAGTAGCACGAACACCACCCGGGGGAATTTGTTAGAAATGTCAATTCTTGAGACCACCCAGACCTCCAGGTTCTAAAATCCTGGGCGGTGGGCCCAGTGATCAGTGTTTAAACAAGCTTTCCAGAGGTGATTCTGAGGCACACCAAAGTTTAATAACCACGAGATAGAGGATTTTTTTTTTTTTTTGAGAAAAATACTGTTGCCTAGTCCCCAAGCCTACGCCTGTTGAATCAAAAGCTCCATGTATGTTTAGAGAAACGTTGACAGGGGAGTTGCTGGCTTAGTTCATGGAGAATCTCTCCTTTTCTCAAAATGATACAATTACCATCGGCTAAAACCCTTAATCTTTAGGGCTTCTGCCTACCTATCCAGCTTCACCTCCCTCTGCCACTTTGTCTTCATCTTCCTCTCTCCCCTGGAATCCCCTCAGTGCCTTGCAAGCTCTGTGTTCTCCAGCCTCTGCCCAGAACTGCCTCCCTCTTCCATTTTCACTTGTCTAACTCCCGTTGGCCTTGAAGGTCCAGGTCAAGGTCATTCCCTGTGAGAGGCTGCCTCTGAGTCCCTCTGGTACACCTCTGTCCCTCGCTGCCCTCTGTCAAAGCCCTTACTTCACTGCCCTGGAATGGTCTATTTGTGATCCCCCCTTTCCCCACCCTCACGCCCAAGGCAGGGCCCCATCTGTCTACTGTGGAGTGCCCAGCACCAGCCAGTGCTGGGCACAGAGTAGGCAAGCACTCAATGTTTGTTATAAATGAATCGTCAAGATGGCACAGGATCAGAGGTGCTGGAAGAGATTAAGAACATGGGCTCTAGCACCAGAGTACCTGGGTTCGAGTCCAAGTTCTACCCTTTACTAGCTATGTAAATTTGAGCAAATTATTTAATCTCTCTGTTCCTCAGTTGCTGGTGTCGATGATACTTCTGTTGATACTATTAATCGCTGTCTCTGGGGGAGAACCAACCCCGCCACAGGGTCTAGGCTGAGTGCTTTTTAAGAAATTGTTCATGCACGATGTCATCTAATTTTCACAACAATCTTTAAACTACTTAGCCGTCCCCATTGGAGACAGGGAGGCTTAGAACAGTCCATCAATTTGCCAAGCCTCGTTTAAAAACTATACAGATTGGAGGGCAAAAAAAATGAAGAATTTGAGGCAGAATCTGAACCCCAATCCCAGGTCCTGTCACTACACTCTCTTGTGCTCTAAGACAAGCTGCCAAGACAGAAAGACACCGAGAATTAAACACATGATTCTGTGAGCCATGGTACAAAGCAGTGTAGGATTCACCTCCAAACCTGTAGCTCAGAGAAGGGTTATAACTTTGCCGGGAAGAAGGTCCCTGCAAAGATGAGCTCAGATGGCAAAACTATTAACCTACCCAGAGGAATGCAGGGAGGGGTCTCTTACGCTACCAGCGCAAACACTTTTCTAAACACAAGCTGGCAGATATTTTCTAAATATTGTGACTTGCGCGCAGCTCGGTGTGCGTCAGACCTGGGAAGCACCATCTCGCATGCTGTTTGAAAAGCCGGTACTCTGCACACCGCCCCCTTCCCCGGCCTCATTCCCACCTGCCTGCACACACAGGTGGGAATAGGCCCGGGTGGAGCCCGGCTATCTGTGTTTTGACCAGTGCTCCAGTCCGTTTGTCTGCGGGCGATGGCTAGTTCTCTTGTGCTAATATTTTACACACATTATCACAAAAACCCAACATAGAGATTTTAAGGGGATGAGAGTCTGCAAAATAACGAGCAGTTCCCTAGTCTCTCTTGCTGGCTCCAGGGAGGATGCGGAGTTGGGGGAGCCTCAGGCTCTGTCCTCGAAGCGCGGTCCTGCCCGGCACGCTCCTGGGGAACAGAGGTCGGCTGGATTCTGCACCGACTCTGTGCCCAGGCTTCCGCAGTCCTCCTGCAGACAACTGTACGAATCCGTCTCTGGCTTCAAATGGTCTGAGGGTGCAGTTTACGGAATGCCAGCTTCCCCATGAAGCAACGACCTTGACAAACTGTCAGTGCTCCTCTAACACGGCCACCCCACTTCAGGTGCATAAACATACACTGTCGTTCACGACACATTCACAAATTCTCCCCGAGGGGAAATTTAAATTCAACATGAAGTCCAAGCTGTCACTTAAACAGGGATTGAAAACTCAAATAGGAAAGGTTAAGAATTGTGATTTCGATTTTGGGGGGAAAGTGAAGTATTGTTAGTATCCTAAATGTGCATAGCTTAGCTTTAAAAATTATATTAAAATCAGGGGCGCCTGGGGGACTCTGTGGGTTGAGCGTCCGACTCTTGATTTCAGCTCGGGTCATGATCTCGGGGTCCTGGGATTGACACCTGCATCGGACTCTGTGCACAAAGGGGAATTTGCTGGTCTCTCTCTGCCCCTCTCTTCCTCTCTCTTTCAAATAAATAAATAAATCTTTTAAAAAATTATATTAAAAGCAAAGCTTCCTAATACATCCATAACGTAACAGTACAGGTGTTATTCAAGCTCAGGGATGAGCTTACCAAAATGTCTGTGAAGGGATACTTTTACATTCCCAATTCTCTATCAAACATGGGTTGAAAACTTGCTGTGCCAGGTACCACGCCAGGGGCTGGGAATAAAAGGGTGAGTAAGATGTCACCCCTGCTTCCTGGGAGAACGTGCAAGTGAACGACTGCTGTGAATACAAATACACAAGGCCTCTAACAGAGGCTTGGGAAGTGCTGTGCCAACAGCTAGAAGACAGGTGAGTTGTGCACACGGATGGGGGGCCTCAAAAGGAAGTCACTGCGTGGCATTTATTTTTTTTTTAATGATTTTTTATTATATTATGTTAGTCACCATACAGTACATCCCCGGTTTCTGATGTAAAGTTTGATGATTCATTAGTTGCATATAACACCCAGTGCACCATGCAATACGTGCCCTCCTCACTACCCATCACAGGTCTATCCCATTCTCCCACCCCCCTCCCCTCTAAGGCCCTCAGTTTGGGTGGCATTTAAAATGGGCTCTGGAGGGCAAACAGTTTACTTGATGGAGGAAGGAGAAAACAGGACTCTAGACAGAGAAATGGAGTGCTGCGGGGAGGTGGTGTAGATGGAGAAGAGAAGGGGGTCCAGATCACAGCCATCGGGAAGGTGAGGACACATCGGAGGGAAAGGACTTACAAAGAAAACGGAGAAGGCGCAGTGAGAGAAGTAGGAGGGAGACTGTGGGGCCCCAGCAGGCAGGGACCAGACTGGGGGAGGCTGTCGTCAAGAACAGGTGCTGTGGGCAATGAAATGCGATAGGTTCAGGGACACAGAGGTCAGAGAGAATCTGGGCAAGAGCATTAGCCAGTGTGTATGGGGGAGGGCAGATGAGAAGACAGAACCCGGCAGTTTGCAGGGTGAGTGCTTGGTGATGACGTGAAGACGGGCACATCCAAAATTCTTCAAAAATGTATTTGGCAAAAGCAAAGGAAGATGAAGGAGCAGTATGGGGTTGGGGAAGATTTGCTGTGCCTGTTGTTTTCAAATGAGAAGGACCTGGGTAGGATTCAAGGATAATGGGAAAGAGCCAATCAGAGAGGACAGTAGTGAGGTCACTGGGGTTGGTGGGGGGATGGAGGGGGCGAGAAGAGCGGAGCTCTGGATGCGGGAAAGGTCATCTCCTGAGACAGGAAAGGGGGAGGAAGAGATGGGTGTTGAAGCTGATCCTTTCATGGAGTTGGTGTGAGAAAGCAAGGGAGTTATTTCCTCTAGGAAGGCACACTATCTCCTGGGAGTGATGCGTGTGGGTGCAAGAATGCACGTATGTGTGGCTATGTGCACTCATGCACTCGGTCATGCTGGCGTTTGGAGATTTGTGAACAGTGGAGACACTGTGAAAACGTCTCTGGAGATACTTAGAGTCTCCAGCTGGGTGAGGGTTCGTGTAACTCTTCTGATCGTCCCAGACGCAGACTATACAGTTAGCCGGCTTCTTTGCATCCTCACTTATAACACATGACTGTGTGCCTGTCTATGTGTGTAAATGTTACATATTCTTGACATTTCTTGCAGGCAGAACTTCTGCCTTGGTGCCCGGTAGAGCTTAGGCATGCAGCATAAGGTCAATAAACCACTGGGTTGATTGCTTCTTCAAATCATGGTGTCCCACGTTAGGCAATTAGCGGATCCCAGATGAGAACAGCAACTATCATTCTAGAAGGGTCCTGCTCCAGGGACAGGGAACTAAAACTGGGTCAGTCTTTTTCACAGGAAAGCATATATGGTAAAGAAAGTAGAAATTTTACCTGGTCTAAACCACGATTGGGTGCACGTTATGATAGTGAATGAAAGCTTTTAAAATGACATGCTTTGTGCTTTATCCTCTATGTCTTCCTCACCAACACACACACACTGACACACACATGCACACATGCATGTAAATCTGCAGGTGCACACACGCGCCCCGAAATTTCTCTGCTTCTTAACAGGCTGGAAGCGTGATTGTTCTGTGATGTGGGGACACGGGAGTGGTGGACAGGAGAAAGGGTTAAGTCAGGATCTCTAGTAATGCTTCCACTTGTTCTCTTAGGACTAACAAAGAGAGGAAGCAGGGCCTTTGTAGAAGGAAATTCCCAGGCCCCACTTCGGACATTCGCAACCTGCCCTGTGAACCCCTGAGGGGTGTCTGATAATAAACACTTGCAAACAAAACAATCCCTAAAGGCGTTTTTAACAACATTCTCGCATTTTCACCAAAGGGCTAGAACACCTTTTCCTGCATCTGCAGACCTGGAGGGGGGCTGGACATCCAACTACTAGCGGAGTCCCACAATCCCAGCTCAGGGCTGCCCTGTGTAAGTGCGGTCCCCTTGCCCCTCGGGCCTTTGATCTGGCAGGGGCCCCAGCCCCACATAGGGCTGCTGGAATGCAGGTAGCAGACCCTACAAAGAGTGGGTAGAGGCCGCCACATGCTGACCTGAGACCTACCCCTTCATCTCCCACAGTGACCCCCAGATACAACCCTAAGTGTTACAACCTCGAGTACTAATGCAGCGACCCTCCCCAGTGGTAGGGACAGCTTGACAAAGACAGGACAGCTCGACTAGAACACTTGCCAATGAAGTAACAGATTAGGCTTCTTTTTCTGTAGTGGCAAAAAAATAATAATAAAAGATCAAACGAACAAAACCAAAAAAGCAACCCCCAAAACAAGAACAACCAAAACCTCCGGAGATCTGATGGTAAATATTTTGACAGTAATTTCGTGTAAGGTGCTCAAAGCATATTAGACCCCAAATGCAAAACTTTATCAGAAGTCTAGTTTGAGTCAGTTTATTTGTAATATCGTACCTTACTCCTTCCCAAAACTAATAGGATATGGGGTTTGTTGCACCCATTTGTAAATAAATAAATCAAGGAACAGAAACCGGCCTGGGATAATAGCAAAGATCCAGGTGATTCTGATACCTGTTCTCCGTGTGTGTGTGTGTGTGTGTGTGTGTCTGTGTGTATGTGCATGGATGCTTTTTTACTACAAAATGATTGACAACTCCTTTGTTAATTGTGGTCAAATGCAGGATCTTTGAATAGCGTCCGTGTTTCTGGGCTAGACCAGAATCCACTTCACAGCACAGGTGAAGATTAGATCCTTGGCTGCCAATAGGAAGTTGAGCCTTTATTTTTGAAATGCCATCACGGGTCTCTGGGATATTTTTAGATGAAATAATCATACATGTTACTCATTTGCATGTGCCCAGAGCTGGCGGGCGACCTCCATGTTGACCCCGGCACTCGGGACCATGTAGACTGAGGGAATGACAGGTTCCAGATCTCTCTCTGGGCGGGGTTACCATGAGCCTTCCACTCAGGCCTCCTGCCCTTTGTACTGTAACAATGCACGGAAACACAGCCTTGTTAGAGGAAATTCCCAGGGCCATAGTTTGGACATTAGACAGTTGCTTTGCTATGCTGGCCAGGCTGATGTTCGTCTAAAAATAAACACGCTGGTCTGCATGGGTTGCTATGATTTTGCCATGCACAGTTGATTATATTTCAAAGGGATTTTTTTTAACATTGTTTTTAAGAAAGCAAGCCTAGGTAAACCTGGAGAATTGTATATATTGTAGTTGGCTTTGACAAAATGGAGCATTTGCTGTTACCCATTTCTGTGGAAAGGACCACCGCTCTTTTGCTCTGGGATCCTAAAACAAGACTGAAGAGAGCATGGCACACTGATTTGCTGCCCAAGCGACTGCAGAAGATGTGAGGCTTCAAACACACATGATCAGCCAGTTCTTCTGAGTCCACGAAGGCTAAAGTATTAGCAAAGAAGCCTGGGACAGCCCAGCAATAGATGACGCACTAGGACCCACCTGAGCTAAATTCTCTCTACTCTAAGGCCCCAGCTCCTTAACCGGCAGAGAGGCTGTAATCAACGGGGCTCATTTAGCAGAAAAGGAAATATGGGTGGGAATGATGGCTGAAGACCTCAACTCAGAGCAGGAAGACAGCCCCAGCCCGCTCTCCTCTCTCCACAAGAGCCATGTATCCCACTCCTGGTCCCCGCGATTTAGAGGACAGTAGCACCATTTATTTTGCGCTTTTAAAAATTAGATTTCTGAATAGCTAAGAATACATATTCATAGAGTGGTGCTTCTGTTTTATGGATAGAGCAGAGATCAGAGACAAAGCTCTGAGACTTGCTGTTACTTGCCTGAACCTAGTTTGGTAGAAAATGTACCAAAATGTGGCAATTTTCCATCGAATAAGAATGTGTTTGCAGCACAAGAACGAACCCACAATCTAGTTAAAGAGTAACCCAAGAAGAGTGGTTTGGGGTGAACTTTTCCCACCTCATTGTTCTCATTTCTTTTTTGCTTTTCCTGGAAGTCCACTGTAGCTCTATTGTTGTGGCAAAGAGCCTATTTAGAAATGATCACTGCAGATATGTTGGGCGAGTTAGTAAAAATGCAACTATGATCACTCTACAGCCTGATGTTTTTTTTTGCAAACCCCCTTTGGTGGTTTGGGTTGGGAAACTGACATCACAAGACTCCTGGTAGCTTTGAGCGGGAAGGACCTAGAGGTCATCACCCGGACTCCACCCAGTGCGGGCATCCCTTCGGGAACACCAGGGCCGTGGGCTAACAGGGGGCTGGCGCACCGCCTGGGACAGGGCGTTCACCACGCCGCAAGGCAGCTCACCCGGTTTTAGACAGTCCTGATGGTGGATAAATCCTTCCACACATTGAACTAAAACCTGTTACCCTATAATTTCTACTCATCAATCTTCTGTTGATTTCTTTTCCCACATGGGGCGATCTTTAAATATTTGAAGGCAATCTCCACGTGCTACGAGACCAACTTTTTACTTCAAATATCTCCTGGTTCCTTCAACAAGTCTGCAAATGACAATTTTCTCATTTTCCCCACATTGGCCAGCCTCCTCTTTTAAGATCTGATGTATGTCTTGAGGCAACACATTAGTGCTGGAGCTAATTAATCTCTACGACCTTGTGTACTAAAGATTATCTGCACTTCCAGAAATGAAACTAGGACTTGGCAAGACACAGCTACTTACAAAAGGAAGTGGCAGAAGGGAGGTTCAAAACCAGGTCTCCCTCTTTCTAGCCCACCACATGCCTCTGATTAACAAAGCAATGTTGACCAGGTACAGCCAAGGTTGATCTCAGGTACATTGTGAAATTGGTGGGAGGTCGTTAGAAACCTCATATGCAGGTTGACCTCCCTCTTGTTAGTACAACTTGCACTTACTAACAGAGATTAATGTTAACTTGAAGGGTTAGGAAATGATCAGCAGAGAACACTTTGGCTGCTGAAAGGCAACTATGCCAAGGTGGGTATGCAGGAAGTATGGAGGCAAAGAGATGGATGAGTAACAGGAGGCACGAAGGAATCCAGGAGGTCCAGGGGGCATTTCCTTTGGAAGCACCAGATGATGAGAGAGCAAGACAAGAGGGCTTGAAGACGGAAAGAGTCATTACCTGGGATCGCCCAAGCAGTTTGTTTCAGACTAAGCTGGTGGTTATGACTGAAGAACAAAGAGAAGACGCTGGTTTCCTTCCAGCCTTTCCAGGTGTCCCATGGTAGCACCAAGCATGGGGACAATGTATACCATGCCCTGCCCAACATTTGGTTCTAGGTGACACCTGGTTAAGATACAAATCTTTAGGTAGAAAGAAAAGGGAAATCTTTGTAACTCTGCTGGAGTGAGGGTCAGGGACTGGCTATGTGTCTTGAAGCTTTTAAAGTTGTCCCGTACTACTTGGAAAAGCTTCCCTTCTTCTGGCTGCTTTCCAAAGACAGAGATTGTCTGAGGATGACACAGGCCCCTTCCTTAGCTGCCCTACTTCAACCGGCTCTATACCCAACAGCTAATGTCAAGCGGGTTTCTTCAAGCTGCAGGGCACTGCTCCCTAGGCACTCCTGCCACACTGCACTTGCTGGCTGAGCACATAGCAGAGTAACTCGATGACTCCCTTCAGATCTCTTCTTTGCCAGCTTGACTCGGAGTACTACAGAGCATTGCCTTTCAATAATCATAAAGAAGGTGAGCGCAGAGACTCCCTGGACATCATCTCCTCTATGGGCTCATGAAGGCAGGAGCTTCTCTTCCTTATAGCTCTGTATCTTGCTCACCATCAGAGAAAAATCAAAGTTCAGAGACTGTATGTGGCCCCACCCTCATTCACATGGCAAGTGAGTTCCAGGTACAGGACTAAATCAGGGCCCCAAAGCACAATCCAGCTGTCTTTCTGCTAAATCACACTGCCTTCTAGGGCCCAATGCCTTTACCTGGATGTGCCAATATTTACTAGAGATCAGACTTCAGTTTTCCTTAATGCCTTTTAAGGAGAAGTGGGATAGAGGATGATAATGAATGTCTTCTCTGTAAGGGGAGCTGCATGGAGGCGGGACTCACATATGTGTCATTTGCCATCATACCTCAACCACATAGCAGAACGTCTGGTATGTGTCAGGTGGGCTCGGTACGTAGTTGCTGAAAAATTTGTTAAGTCTCTGACTTAGAGTGGTGGACAGGAGGGGCACTGGTAGAGAAATACCTAATGGGAGAGGCTATCCATAGAGACATAAAGAAATAGATTCTTGGGGTGCCTGGTGGTTCAATCGGTTAAGCGTCCAACTCTTGATTTTGGTGTAGGTCATGATCTCAGGGTCATGAGATCGAGCCCTGCATTGGGCTCCACGCTGAGCATGGAGCCTACTTAAGATTCTCTATCTCCCTCTCCCTCTGCCCCTTCCACCCCCACACACATGTACTCTCTCTTCCTCTACAAAAAAAAAAAAAAAAAAAAAAAATCTGAAAGGTATCGCACACAATTAGTATTCAAAATACTTGGTGAAAAAAATTCAACAAAGTCTCATAAAAGACAGCATGGGAAAATATTATGGGGATTGGCAATCTCCTTGGAAAACTTCAAACTATAGACCACAGTCTGGTAATTAATGTGGTGGGCTCTTCAGTCAAAATATCCATTCTTTTGTTCCTTCATTTCTTCATGAATTCAATAAACACTGACTGAGCTCATGTTCTGCACCTGGCATTGCTTTAAGAGCTCTAGGTTCAGAAATAAAAGCCCAATCACTCTCACGGATAAAAATAAGCATAGCAGTCATACTACAATGTGCTAAGGGCCATGACAGAAGCATTTCACCCAGTGTCATAAAGCACAGACTTGAGAGACACTTGTTCTGGGGCGGACTGGATGAGGGAATGGAAGGGTAACTAATCAGGCTGCAATGGAAGTTGGGTAGAGAAGATGAATGGCGGCCCCCTGAACAGGGAGAACAGCGCACAGAGATGTAGTAGGCATTAGAGCTCTCACATCTTGGGGAAACAGAAGGTGCTCAGTATAGCCAGAAAGACAAGTGGTGAGAGGTAAGGCTGGATGGGATAAAAAGGAATAAATTTAGAAGATCTTGCCTGCCTTCCTTAAGTTGGGGTTTATCAAACTTTAATGTGCATGTGGCTCCCCCAAGGACCTGGTTAAAATATAGATTCACTAAGTCTGGGGAAGGAATGGAGAATTTGCATCTCTAATAAGCTTCCAAGTGATGTGTGGTGCAGCTGGTCCCAGAATAGACTACCCTTTAAGTAGCAAGGAGGTAAGCAATGGGGTGCAGAGGAAATATTTCACTGAGGAGAATGACGTTATCAGAATTGCATTTTCCCAAGAACCCCATAGAATATGGAGGATGGAATGGAGAGAGACTGTGATAAGGTAGAATTCATAAGTGGCAAGAAATGACGAGCATCTGAACTAAATAAGCTTGGGGAAAATAGCCAATGTTCAATAAATGGCTGTGAATTCACTGATACTGTGAAGTCACCATAAAATACTTCTCCCAGAGGAAGGGCTCGTTGTGAAGACAAAAACGAAACAATACAGATATAAAAGGCAAAAAAAATAATCCAGAGAAATATGTCCTGTTATCTGAATGAAACTTGACCCCTCTCCAGGTCTTGGTTGATGCCTTACGTTGATTCTCAACAGCGACCAACGAAAGCCACCAGCTAAGAAGTGAGCACCGTCCCGGCAGCCAGTTATCACAACAGAATAAATAAAATCAGCCTCTCAGCCATCACTCAATAGACATTGTCACTACTCACATCTAACTTCAGGAAACTGCAGAGAGAGCAATTGTTTCATATTTTCAAACATGGAAAATTAATACGGAAGTCCACCAGATCCTGAACAGAATGCTTGCTCGTTTCCTTATAACTTATAGGTACTCTAAATTAGAAACACCTATTTCTATTTCTGCGAGAAATCCTCTGTGAACTCTGGTACATTTTTAACTGGAAAAAAAAAAAAAACCTAAAAAATAAATTAAAAAAAAAAAGCCCACCTCAGAAAGAAATTTAAAAAAATCATGCTAGGGGTCTATGTTTTGGGGAAATAAAAAAAAGGCAGGAGATAAGCTTTTTCCCCTTATGCAGGAGCCAAAAAAAAAAAAAATGCAACTTCTAATGAGATTTGCCCTCCCAAGAAAATAAGAATCAGCTTCATGTTTTATGTACCATGCTAGTTAGCATTCTTTATCCGAAGACATTCAAATTCGAAAATCCCAAATCCCACCTCCCTGCTTACAATTTTTTCTCACAGTCCAGTAATCAGTAAATCTCAACAAGACACACATGTTGGACACCCGGCAGCCAACTCGAGAAGCCATATGGACACACACATCTGCTTCAGAGCCACTGGATTCACGTCAGGACAGAAGAAAATAATTCAGGGACCTACCTTTCTCTTCTGTGATTTGCAGCCTCCTAAAATTTGACCCTGTACTGAAGATCTTCCCAAGAACCTCTTAGGTGAGGTGAAACTCAAGGGCTTCCCATTCAATCGCACAACCACAGGAGGATGGGGTTTCACGAGACCAGACTTCAGAGAACCTCAGGGCTCACGCAGACCTCAGGGAGCAGAGGTGAACTGCCTCCTGTTCTCTGCTGCAGGAAAAAGCTGGAAGACACAGTGTGGCTGGAGGTGGGGGCGGAGGCTGGGGGAGGGGAAGTAATATGGGAACCGTAATAAATAAGAGATCCTCTCCACATGATTTCCTGTATTTGGTGCCTGTTGCCTTTCTCCAGGCTCCCTAGAGGAAATAAGAAATTTAAACTTGTCCTTTGGCCACTAGAAAGAGGAGAAGAAACGTGCTAAGACCCATGAAAATGTGAACAAGTCAAGCAGCAGTCAGGGAGCTGATGGGCCAGCTTGCTTTACCTTTCACCAAGTGTTTTCTTCCTGAAATTTCTCCAAGTGTTTAACTCTGCAGAAGTTGAGAATGCCCTCGTCCTCTCCCACTGGGCTGAAGCATTTTCTGGCCACAGTCCAGTTGTGTTACAGAGCCACTGAAGAGAGGCAGGTCAGAGCAGGACTGAAGAGTCTGTTTGCCATCATAGGGAAAGACGTTCTCCTTTCTGTCTTTGGAAATGCTGGCAACATTCTGTGCCTCACCGTGGGACAACCGCTAAAGTCCTCAGGCCATTTTGCCTTGGAGTTTAAAGAATTATCTGAAGGCTACCATCCATAGATTGCTAGTAGCAGAACCCTCTCCATAATCTGCAGGACTCTGCAAAAAATAAAAAATAAAAATAAAAAATGTAAATGCAAGGCCACTCATCCACAAATTAAGGATTTCAAGATGGTGACAGCAGAACATTAAACCAAAACATTAAACATTAAACATTAAACCTTTTCAATACAGGCTCTATGCAACTGCACAGCTTGCACACCACGAAGCTATAGGAAGAAGGTTGGAACTATGGGTGCGTGGTTTTAACCAGCTGAGTTATCAAGAGGCTGGGACTGTCAACCTTTTGTCTGGAGAGGTGACAGTCAGGCCTCAAACGCAGTGTACCCAGAAGCTGGTGCAAGGGGGGCAGAAAATGCTGGGTTGGGGGTGTGAGCAGGCACGGACCACAGACCTATCACACCAATGGTCTTCTTGCAGACCTTCGGCTCACCTCCAATCTGTTCTCCTCCCCGCAGTCAGAATTTCTTTTAAATGCAAATCCTGATATGATTCACACGCTTCAAATCTCTCTGTGGCCTAGGATCCAAGGCCAAACTCTTCTGCGTGGCTTCCAGCCCCTTCAGCCCCAGGCCAACCTCTCTCACCTCACCTCCAAGCCCACCACCACCCTTGCCCCCTTCTCATTCCCCCCTCCCCCACTTTTCCCCACTACTGGGCGTCCTTCTTTGAAGCATCCCCTCCCCCAGCCCCCAATCCCTCAAATCTCACTTCCCTCAGTTAACATTTTTTTGGGCAAAGGGAAAAACACAGGACTCAGAGGAAAACATAAGATTGTCATGAAGGTTTGACAGTTTGCACCCTGGCAGAGTGGAGCGGTTTCACAGGAGATGTGGCAGTACGCTTGTTCGGTATTGATCAAAGCGCCAGTTTGTGCGGAGGAAATGACCTCTATTCCGAAAAATGAAGTTTTAGACAGGCCAGCCGGGAGGAGCAAAGTTAGTAAGGACGAAGGAAAATGGGAAGATGCGGGAGGTGAGGAGAGAGAGGGAGAGAAGGTGATGTGGGTAGGAGAAGGGAGAGGAAAGAGGGCACAGGAAGGGAATGTGGGAAGAAAGGGAGGCAAGGAAGGACGGGTGAGGGGACAAAAAGCACGGGGATCCAACAGAGGCTGGAAAACAGTGGGGTGGAGAGGACAGCAGGAAAATGACAGGGTAGGCCAGCATTTCATCCAGAAGCCAAGCACCCCAGGCAGGCTCCACGCTCCCTTCCCCACGCCCGTGCTGTGCCTTTCTTAGGTCCCTAATAAATCAAACTGTGTTTTCTAAAAATCAAAAGGCATAAGGGGGCCACAGTGCTGCTCTTACAACACAAATCAAGTTCTGAGGTTTGTTTGGATTTGGAAACATTTTTTGTCATGGTTTTGAACACTTCCACGGCAATGTTACTACTAGAATTGCTGCTCATGTGTTCCGGTGGCTTCTCGTGGTTCTTCTGAAGCAACAAGTCACTTCGTGCATGTGTAAGGGCTGCATTTGTCTGGGAAGTCCCTGTGATGTTGTCTGATTAGAGTACGAACTACGGTAAGAGATCCATAATCTACCATCTATAAAAACACCCCTAAATATGCGGGATTCTGAATATCTAGTTTGGGGCAATTAATTGTAATTTAATATACACATCTATCTTTAATAAAGGAAAGATTTATCAGACCCACAGTTTGAATTTTCTTCATAGCACCTCAATTTAGTTTCTACTTAATGAGTATTACTTCCATTAAAAACAGAATTGTCAGGACACCTGGGTGGTTCAGTCAGGTAAGCATCCAACTCTTGGTTTCTGCTCAGCTCATGATCTTGGGGTCCTGGGATGGCCTGCTTCTCTCTCTGCCCCTCCCCCTGCTTGTGCTCCCTCTCCCGCTCTCCCTCATAAATAAATACAATCTTTCTTAAAAAATGGCATTGCTATCCTTGGCTCGAGGTCAGATTTGCTCACTTCTTCCACGTGCAATGAAACCTTGTCTCCTCAGGGGTCCCTCCAGGGGGCGGTATATTCCAGGGTCCTGCACGTTGACTGACAGCTCGGCGTCCTCTACGGTGCTTGCTCTTCCATATGAGAGACCCATATGAATATATCTAAAAACGTTCCCCGAACGAATGGCTTTAAAAATGTATGTATCTTCGGAAGAAAATCTTTGGGAAGAATTTTGGGAAGAAGTTATTTTATTCAGACCTTGTTTTAAANTGGATGATGTAAAGCAGACCTTGTTTTAAAAAATTAAGCATAAGCATTCTGCATCTGACTAAAAATCCTGTTTGCTTTGGTTGGTCGGTTTGGTTAGCGGCATTTTAGCAACAAACCAATGGGAGTTGAGAATACACCGAGGAATTTTTTTTTCTAGTTATAGAGATAGAGGAGTAAACTATGACTTTGTGGAAATGCCCCAAATTTCTCTACCTCCTGACTTAAGGGGGCCCTGTGAGTTAAGGGATGATCCTTTTTCAGACTCACTCCCAGCCTTCCTATTCAACATCTCAGATGGGTAAGTGAATAAATAAACAGAGACCAGGTCTCTTTAAAGATGTGACCCAGGAGAATCACCTGGTGGCCCAGGAGACTCCTGCGATGACGTCCCAGCCCCTGGCGGTGCGGGGCTTCCTGGCTCTCGGCACCCTGGCTAGTTTCCCCTGAGGCATTTCTGTGACCCAGCAGCAGGCACAGCTGGGGTTTGGGTTAAAGCCTCCTCCGTTCTCAAGAGCTTCTGCCTCCAGATCCCTTTCTTCTCTCTCTGGGTGTCTTCCTGGGCACCATGCCTGCTCCCCAGGCACAAATCCTCCCCCCTCCGTCATCCCTTCAATCCTGCCATGCTCATTCATCACTCCTCGCTCTCCCACTGTTCTTTGAAGGCTGGCACTTGGCTCACAGTCTTCACTCAGCAATCCCTCTCTGTAATTTCTGCATGCCCACATTCAAGACCCCCACCTCTCATTTCCTGGGAGCACCTCCAGGTCAATGACATTCACCGCCCTTTAGCAAACTACGGTGTGTTTCCACAAAGGCAGCCACCCTGTGCTGCTTATATCTGCAACTTCTCTGATTTAAAATCAGATGGTTCTAATTTTGAATTTGGGGGGGCACCATTTTACCTCCTCTTCCTTGCTTCCATTGGGTGCCTGCCTCAGTTCTTCCACACCCCCTTTCTTAGCCTCCACCTACTTGAAGTTACTCTCACTTTCCTATCAAACTTAGATGCCATGGATAGCTTTTTTTTTTTTTTTGGGGGGGGGGGCNGGCAGAGGGAGAAGGAGGGAGAGAGAATCTTAAGCAGGCTCCATGCCCAGCGCAGAGCCCAATGCCGGGCTCAATCTCATGATCCTGGCATCCTGAGCCTAAATCAAGAGTTGAGTGCTTAACTGACTGAGCCACCCAGATGCCCCCTTTTTTAAAATTTTATTTTACTTTTTTTTTTTTGAAAGGGAGAATGAGAGAGAAAGGCCATAGAAAGCTACTCAAATACTTTCTTTGCCAACTTTCCATCATATTTTTCTTTCGTGACATTCTGCCATATACTGGCAACTTGCCCTCCTGGGGAACTGACCTGTCCATCTTCTCTGCTCTCTCTGTCACTGATGCAGAAAGCCACAGAAGGTTACTGAAGAGGCATTCCCACTGCAGGCTGCAGCTGGATCCTCAGAGCTGCTTGGGAAGGATTTGCAGGACTCAGCCTACTTGTGCTCTTGAGGTCGGCCCCCTTCATATCCTCTTCCAGCACGTGTAGTCTCTTGCTTTGTACTTACTCTTCGATCCTTGTGCCTGAAAATGTGTCCAGATTTCTTACTCCACAAACACTTCAGTAACAAACCTTTCCTTAGCTCTGCCTACTCTTGAATTACCATCCTATCTTTTCCCTTCCATTTTCACCCAAACTCATGAAAAAAGCAATCAGTACTCACCCAGCCTCTTCCTCCTCTCTGTGAAGCTCTGCAAGCCATCTCTCTCTCTAAATCACCCTCTTTAAATTTAGTCACCATATCTTTAGGCTAACGAGGCTTTTTCTCAGGTCTCATCTTTTTCATCTTGAAACTTCTAACATGTGGATGAATTCTTTCTTGAAACTCCTCTCTCTTCTTCCCTTGCCTCTGTACCACCTGGAGGCTCTATCCTCAGATCTCCCTTGTCCTCCCTCCTGGCCTGGCTTTTCCTCATCCCTCTTTTAGTAAGGACCTCTCCCCCAAGTACTTCACACCCTTTGTCCTGTCCGTGCCAGATCTTTAGGTTCAAATCTGGGGTGTGATAATTAGCTTTCCTTCTACCTTCTTTTTCTTAACTCCTGTCCTTTTCTGGAACCCAAGTCAGTTTCCATAACCTGCTGATTATTACTTTGACACATCTTTCCTATATGCCTCTTTCTTTGCATGCCCACCGCCATCACTCCATGCTTGCATTTATCTTTTCCAGCCTGAACAACTGAAAAATTACCCTCAGTCTTTCCTTCCCCGGACTCCTTCCTCCCAGCTATTGGCACTCTGCTGTTAGGTTCAATCCCTTAAAGCAATGATTTTGATACTCCGTTCTTCCCATGACACCTGTGCTGTGCGCAGCATACACGCACTGCCTACCAAGAGGCTTTACTCTGTAGATTGCCATTCCAAACCCTCCCAATCTATGCCCATTCTGCCTTTCCAATGTAACTCCTGCTTTTCTGTACTTAAGTGTCGTCTCCAGACCCCAGTGAATCTCCCTCTGTCCCTCCTTCCTCAACCTTTGTCTTTTCCTTTCTGCAGAGAGCTGGGCTTCCAGCTGAAGTTATCCGTTAGTCTCAAACAAGTCCACATGCCCAGCATGATGTCCAGCCCCTTCACAAATCTTTCTCTGATAAATGAGGCCAGAAGTAATCCCTCCCATCACTAAAGTCCTGGAACCCATAAAGTCTGTGTCACTGTAATAGCTCTCTCTTGTCTTATATATTATCTATTTGTGGTTTCATAATGCAGCTGTTCGAATAATAGAAATAACACCAAAACCTCGTCGAGCACTTACTATATGCCAAGTGAGCATATTAACATATTGACAGATTAACCCACTTCATTCTCCCAAGAAACAGTTCTGTGGGATGATTTCAGCCTTTTCTATATGATACTAAAAGAATGGCTGGACTTTCCTTCCCATGTTATGTGGGAAATCCACCAAAGTCCAGCCTACTCCTTTGGGATATTCAAGGAAGATGTGCGGGAGGGAGAGTTGATTTCTTCTGAGCCATGCTTGCTGGACCCCGGGCTGGAACCAACACCAAAATGGTTTACTGCCAAGACATGGCTCTTGGTTCCTGCCTTTGAACTCAACATCCTTCATTTCCCCAAAACCCCATTAGCATAAGGCTTTGGAACGGACAGATTTTTTTTGGAGGTCTGAGAAAAGGGAGAAGGTAATTACATCAAAGCCCAGAAAACAACTTATAGGGAATCTTTCTAGCCAATGTTCTCCTGAAGCCTCCATCTACTTCATGTGCTCGGATACTTCTTCCATTCCAGAGCCTCCCGACAGCTCCCTCTTCTCTTGCCCTGGGTCCCCTCCTCTCACTGCTGTGCAAATTTCTCATTCTTCTCACTCATGTTGCAGAGCAGTTTATCTGTCTTCTTAGTTTTGCACTCTCTCATCCAAATGCCCAAGAGGGTTCAGCTTTCACCTCCAAACTGACCTAAGGGAGGTATCTTCTGAGATAGTGTCCATCTTGGGGTGTCTGAGGGGTGCAGTCAGTTAAATGTCTTACTCTTGGTTTTGACCCAGATCGTGATCTCAGGGTTCTGAGATGGAGACCCATGTCAGGCTCCTCACTCAGTCCCTCACCCTTTGTCCCTGCCCCTCTTCAAATAAATAAATAAATCTTTAAAAAATAAAATAAATAGCATCCATCTTTACGCTACTCCCTTAGAAGGCTATAGTACTTTTATCGATTTAAATAGCAACATTTTCTTTTTTTCCTCACCTGTGTCTAACTTATTTCCTGGTATATGCATGGCTTATCTTTTATAATATATTTTAGCATCTTGATTGTATCTTTTACCAGCTTTATATCTCTCTTTGTGCCACATACTTATTGAAGAAATAAATAAGAGAATGATAGAAGGCATAAGGACAGAGGGCCTTTGAGGTTGGATAAAGAGACGGAAGGATTGATTTCTATCAATGATTAGAAAAACTTAAAGGCCTCTCTTTCATGGTTGCAGGTGATCCAAAACAGGGAAATAGAATAGTCCACAGAAGCGAAATTCAGCAAGGTCTTGAAAGTTCCGTGAGATTTCCAGAATGCCCTGCCTCTTTACTTGGCGTAGATTACAAAATGTATTCTCTAAATACTGAATGTCTTAGGAAATGACATAAGGTATTCTCCCTCAACATCCCCCCCCCCTTTTTTTCCCCGGAATGAGAAATGTAGGAAAAATAAGCTGCCACCAAGGTCCCCCTGGGCTGATCCCTCATGTCAGGGTGTGGGCCGCAGTTGGTTGAAACCACTTCCTTTGGTTTATCATTGTTGACATGGCCCTAAAGCTAATGTTTCAGTTCATTCCCAGGGGATGACTCCCATTCTCTCTGTCTCAATAAGCTGTCATTTCTTTTCACAGAAACAATAGTTTCCCCAGCTATTAATTCTTCAAATCAACCGAAATTTATAAAAATATGTTCTTTATTCCTCTCTGAGAATCACACAGAATATTCATGTAGCAGGCTTTGTTTCTTATCATCCCCATCTACCTTAGGGAGAAAAATCTGTCGACGCCACGGAAGATTGGACAATCCGATGCCAGTCTCTGTCAGGTTTTGGTCCCAGCACTAGCGACTCAAGCAGCTCACGGTTGAAGGGATTAAATCATTTCATAACTATTTAAGTTTAGAAACACCTAAACTTCAGAACTTTGACATCATTGAGAGTTTGAATACAACTTTAATGTACTCTGGAAAGAATTACTATCTACTCTTATCTCAATTGTCCTCCTCATATTCCCATATCGGATGAAAATAGGATAGAAATGTGGGTAAGACAGTTTAGAAGTCACAAAAATGTTCTATTCCAAAACATAGTTATTTATTGGATATGCAGAATGTTTTTTAAAAAAAAAATTCCTAAAATAACAACAATAATTGCTACCATTTGTTGAGAATTTATCATGTACCAGAGGCAATGCTAAGTTGAATGATATTTCACTTAATTCCAAAAACAACTCTGAAAGGTGGGTATGAAGACTTCCAACTTTGATAGGAAACTAAAGCTCAGAGAGGTTATGTAACTTACTCATGGTCACTCAGCTGTGCTTTAAAAATGTAGTTATTTTTTGGTTCTCATAGTAAATATTGAATAAATAAATTAAGGAAAGAATGATTAAGTATGTGAACCAGTGGCTTCCTGAAATGACCCACACTGCCTATGTAATTGTTCTTATGCAAAGAAAAACAAGCACAAAAAATAATTACAATATTAATAATAAAATTGTGCAGAAAATCAGTAATTTGGGATAAAACAGATTTTTACATTGAAGTCTAATGTTTGAGAGGAGCTGGTCCAAATAGAGGGGGAAGATGAACCATTTTGGGAGATGAATCTAGTCACTTTAAATTTTCCTTGGAAAGTTTGGCTTCGCTTTTCCTTGATGCTAGTATTTCTCTTCACTACTTTTACCATCATGACAAGTTTTCTTTTAGTTGTCATATGGAACAAAATAAAATATCCCATATTACAGGTGGCAGAAATTCAAGGGCAATGACTCTCCACATTTTATATCTTATGATCCCTTGTCGTTATTAGAGACTCTGTGTCAAATCCTGATAGGAACAAAACTCTCAGCCATCCGCCCTCTGCATTCACTAAAGACATTGATACGTTCGTAAATACTGATTTTTTCATTTGAAGTGTATAGAAGTTTCAAAAATATTGTAGTAAATATCACTGCTATAGCTCGAAAACTAAATAAACATAGAAAAGAACATTTGTTAGTAGTTGAAATAATAATTCTATTGTTTAAAAAGGATGACAGGGCTATTTTTAAAATGTATTATTCTGACTGAGACGCACACAAAATTTCCTTTAAGTTAGCAAGAATTGCACTGATGATTTCTTAGAGGTACATGGAGTTTGAGGAAATACTGACTATACTTATCTGACCTATTCTTTCTGCAATCCCTTCCCCATACCTCTCAGGGAGCACGTGAAGAATCAAGACTAGGAAGCTGGAGGCACAGCGCTGGGGAGGCAGGCACAGAATGATGGCCTGATTAAAACAAAAAAACAAAAAACCAGGAACCGTGAGGGCATAGGTCTGGAGAGCAGGCCCAAGGCCCAGCAAGCATTCAAAAACTGACGAGGAGAATAGAGTTAGGTGAGTGGTCAAAGGTCTGGCAAAGTTCCAGGTCTGGCCAGTTCCCAGAGAGTCACCGAATTAAGGGAATATGTGGGCAAGACCATGAACAGACTCACAGCACCAACCACAGAGTCCTGCACACCTGGGGAAGGTTGGCGCTTGGCGCTTTAACAGTCCTTACTTGTCTCCCCCAGTTCACACGCAGGTGGCCTGAAGGTCCTCAGCTAGAGGCTGTTGACATCCAAGGAAAGAGAAGGACCAATTCTTCAAGTGTCTTTGGAAAAGAATTGGTAGAGAGGAAGACAAAATAGTATTAGAAGCTGAAAGGTAATGAATGAACAGGAAGAGCCTAACTGTTCATACCTGGTTTACAAGTGAGCAATGAAATTGGCATTCGAGAGGATTGGCTCCCCACCCATAGCTCACCTCTGAGGAGCATTAGTTCTGGAGTATTGGCTACTGGGCTCACCCAAGTACTAGGTGAAGATGGACGGGAGTGGAGGTCAGAGAGGAGCTTGAGATATGTAGATTTTCAATGGAGTGGTCAAAATCCTACTGGTGGTCAAAAAAGACCAGATAGAGCGAAGAGATGATTTAAAAAAAAGGCAGGGGAGTAGCTATTTCAAGTCAAATTTGGAGAAGACGTTTTGGGGGGAGAAGGGCCAAGTGTTTGTAGAGCTGAGCAAGAGTACACATGGAGATCCACGTCCTCTGTGTTCCAATATTTAAAAATTATAAATTAAGCTAACTGTATCAATCAGAGTCTCACCAGCAAAAGAGGACCAGATGGAGATATGTATTAAGAAATTTATTGCAAAATTTGGTTTATGTAATTGTGGAAGCTGGCTAGGTAAGTCTGAGATCTGTACGGCAGGTGGTCAGTAAGAATAGGCTAAACTCTGCCCTTGCAGTCCCCAGGCAGAATTTCTTCTTCCTCAGGAAACCTCAATTCTGTTCTAAAGGACTTTCAACTGATAGAATCAGGCCCACCCAGATTATCAAGGATATTCTTTACTTAAGATCAACCGATTGTAGATATAAATCATATCTCTAAGATACCTTCAGGGAAACACTTAGATTAGTATTGGGTTGAATAATGCTTTTCTCTGTGTGGGAGGTAATGCTGGAATTATAACAAAATGTCTTAAATATTTAGATTGGAAAATGACCATGAAATTTACGTGTCTTTTTAAAATACTATGATATAATAATGTATAAGAGATTAGCCTTATCATAGAAAATACTGTAAGATAGTTTAACTTTATCATATAAATTTTATCATATCACATATTGCAGTTTTAACCATCTCATAAACCTGAATTTAGACCCATATGATATTTTTACATTTCATTTTCTTTCAAGTGTTTCAAAGCTGACGTGGTATAAAGAAAACTAAAAATAGCACAACATTGCTACATTTGTTCAAATATCTCTTCGGCAGGGAGCATACCTTCATCCATAACGACCAGAAAATCATCCTTACAGGGCTTTCTTTTGGAATTATTTGTACATAAATCTTCTTTATATTCATGTACATGTTTTTGTTTCCTTCCTTAATTAACGTATTTTATTGGAAGGTCACCTTGCTGTACAAGTCACATGCAGTTTCTTTGTTTCACAGAAACACTTTTCTTTAAAACTTTTAAAAAACATTTGCGACCCTCTTATAAGTGAAATGGCTTAACTCTGATCTTCTCTTTCTATAAAATTTTACCTAACTCTTCATACCGAATAAAGTTCATTCCAAATAACAAAATAACAGGAGCAGCTCATATTCAAAATTACCTGAATTTTCTGCTGAAGACCATGGTTTGCAGTCTATCTGAAGTTCTTCTGTTGTTTCACTTAACTCCCCTATCCATCTGATATCTTGCCTAAATAAAATCTTACTGATTAACAGCATTCCGTCAGCATTGCCATGACATGTCTAAGGATCGGTGCACAGCCAAATTTGACATTGGTTTCTTCCATTTTCCATCTTTTGGAAATGGATGCAGGCAATAATGTATGTAAATTTTTTGTTGTTCCATAGAATGCCATTGTTATCCACAAGTTGATGCTTTGTCTTCAGGTAACAAATTCAAACTATGTTGAACACTGGATGATGTGTTTTTCTTCACCTGAACACAACTCTTGACAAACTTTGGGGGGGGGGGAGAGGGAGAGAGAGAGAATCCCAAACAGGCTCCAGGCCCAGCATGGAGCCTGATGTGGGGCTCTATCCCACAACCTTGAGATGGTGACCTGAGCCAAAATCAAGAGTCGATGTTCACCCCATTGAGCCACCCAGGCGCCCCACAACAAACTTTTAAATCAATGTCCAAAATTGAAATTTGGTTTTTCAGCGTTTTATAAAAGCCAAAATCTCACTTATTACAAAAGATGTAAAAAACAACAAAATACTTACAAATTCTGACTTCTTTATTTCTTCATCCAGTGGTCTTTCATAATTTGTATGATAAATGTAGGTGTACAGAAGATTTTTATCATTATATAATCTAGTTGACCTGAGTTATTCATACTTTACAATTTTATGTATTAAATATTCCTGTTTTATTATTCATGATTAGCAATCCCTTTTAAAATTTTCCATTCTAGAGAGTGATCATTTGTTTAATTATTTTTTTTATTTTAATGTTTTTTTATTATATTANAACTGTATTTTTTATCTGTTTGTCCAGCTTAACATCAAATTTCAAAATCATTTCTGCTTAACCTAAAAATTTTCCAGTGTTTTCTGTAAATATTATTCTATTATTGCCACAAAAACCATTATTACACTTGGATGAATATTGGACACAACATTATTCTTTTAATAATATCACCCAATGCCCAATGGTCTATTTCAGTGATTAAATATTAGCAATTGTTTTCCATTTATTCAGTCTTTTTTTGTTTTTTTTTTTTAGTTCTGATAATTGCTATTTGCTTTGGGGGGGGAGGGATGTGTAGTTTATGGGGGTTTTTTTGGGTTTTTTGTGTGTGTGTGTGTGAGATCCTTAGAATTTCCAGTCACAGATATCTTCATTGACCAAAACTGACCTTGAAAATGGATTGCACACCATGCGCCAGTGGTATCAAAACACTCTGTTTTTGAACGTACATTATAACAACCAATCAGAGGGGCACCTGGGTGGCTCAGTCAGTTAAGCGTCTGACTCTTGACTTCCACTCAGGTCATGATTTCAGGGTCCTGAGATCAAGCGCCATATTGGGTTCTGTGCTCAGCACAGCTTTTGTCCCTTTTGTCCCTCTCTCTCCTCCCCTCCTTGCCCTGCCTCCATGTGTTCTCTCTCAAATAAATAAATAAATAAATAAATAAATAAATAAATAAATAAAATCTTAAAAAAAAAAAAAACAAATTACATAGCTGGAAGGCAGAGGTTTTATTGGTTTTGTTAAAATGCCCAGAAACTTTCATGCAAAGATACCTATAAATTTAAATTTTAAAGGACATCTCTCATTGAGCGCTTTGGCATCCCTTCCAATATGTATATCTGTACATAAATATGTTTGGAAGACAAAAGCCATTTTATCATACCACTTAAATTATCAAGAAGGACTAAGGCAAAAGTTACAAGTTTTTGTGGTGGTAGTTCTATTTCTTCACAGATGTCCTCCCTTAAAATTATTTTGCCCACAATGCTAACATTTCAGCCTATTCCATGCGTGTTAATGAAGCCGCCTCCTCTGAGGTTAGCCCTTGTGCTAATCGCTTGGCTATTCCTCCAGCCCTTGGGCTGGACACGTAGGACTGTCTTTAATTCATTCCTCTCCTTCACCTCACGATGGATGTCAGTTATACCAAGTCCTGGCAGTCTTACCCCAGCAATGTCCTTCCTATCTGTCTTTACTAACACTTCCCTAGTTGAGGCCATCATTACTTCATGCCTAGACTTCTAAATAGGTTTCCAAATGGGTACCCTTCTCTTAGGTTCTCTCCTGTTCAAGCCAAACCATGCACTAGTACCATGCTCATGCTTCAGAATCTGAGCCTGATTTTCACTTGTGGATATCCTCTACATTCTTTAAAATCAAGTCCGGTTGTTTCTGCTTCCATAAAGTGTAGCTGATCCTTTCAACCAGAGGATACCTCCCTCTTGAATCTCCTAGTCTCCTCTGGGAAGGACATTGTTCTTGCTTTGCTGTCTGATTACTTTGTTTATTCCCCTTACTAGACTATAAGCTTCTTGTGGTCAAAGTCTTGGTCTTTCTATTCTTTACCTCCCCTGTATCCCTAACATGATACTTTATATACTATAGATTCATTAAACATTTGCTAAATTAAATTAAACAGAGATTTATAGAAGCTTCCTCTTCTAAATGAGCCAATTTTAATATCTATTCAGATTAAATTTTTTTATGAAAAATTTTTCTTTGTCTTGAATATCCAGAAATTTGTGGCTCTAATAGAACTTATTCTGAAGAATTAAAGACAATCTTTCTTCACAGCTCCCCATTGTATGAGTAATGCTTCAAATTCCAGCTCTGTGAACAAACTTCTTAGCCTCATGTATCAGGGAAGTTGTAAGTTGTAAGCAGCAATGACTTACAGCTGTCTTTCCTTCAGCACTACAAAAAGGGAAGAGAAGTGGAGATGAAATATCACTGATTTACTTTAACAGCATTCCTCAGTCTTCCAAATCTGAGGGCAAGATAACAGTAATACCTTATAATTCTATCTCATTTAAGAAAGATCCCATATTTGTAAATGACACATCAGATAAAGGGTTAGGATCCAAAATATGTAAAGAACTTATAAATCTCAACATCCAAAAAACAAATAATCCATTTTAAAAATGGGCAGGAGAAGAAAGGGATAAAGAAAGGGGGGGTAATCAGAAGGGGGAATGAAGCATGAGAGACTATGGACTCTGAGAAACAAACTGAGGGCTTCAGAGGGGAGGGGAGGTGGGGGAATGTGATAGGCTGGTGATGGGTAGTAAGGAGGGCACGTATTGCATGGTGCACTGGGTGTTATATACAACTAATGAACCATCGAACTTTACATCAAAAAAAAAATTAAAATTAAAAAAAAAATGGGCAGAAGATGTGACCAGACATTTCTCCAAAGAAAACATCCGGTTGGCTAACAGACACATAAAAAATGTTCGTAGTCACTTACCATCAGGGAAATGCAAATCAAAACTACAATGAATTATCACTTCACACCTGTCAGAATGGGTAAAATCAACAACACAAGAAAAAACAGGTGTTGGAGAAGATGTGGAGAAAAAAAGAACACTGCTGCACTTGGTGGGAATGCAAGCTGGTGCAGCCACTGTGAAAAACAGTACGGAGGTTTCTCAGAGAGTTAAAAATAAAACAGCCTTACAATCCAGCAATCACGCTACTGGATATTTACCTGAAGAATACAAAAACACTAATCCAAAGGGATACATGCAGCCCTGTGTTTATAGCAGAATTATTTTCAATAGTCAAGATACGGAAGGAGCCCAAGTGTCCATTAATAGAGGAATGGATAAGGAAGAGGTAGTGTGTGTGTGTGTGTGTCTGTGTGTGTCTGTGTGTATACACACATACACATATAGAATGTTATTCAGCCATAAAAAAGAATGAAGCCTTACCATTCGCAATGACATAGATGGAGCTAGAGAATATAATGCTAAGTGAAATAAGTCAGTCAAAGACAAATACCATCTGATTTCACTCATATGTGGAATTTAAGAAACAAAACGAAAAAGCAAAGGAAAAAAGGGAGAGAGAGAGAAACCAAAAAACAGACTCTTAACTACAGAGAGCAAACTGAGGGTTACCAGAGGTGGGGGGATGGGTGAAATAGGTGATGGGGATTAAGGAGTGCACTTGTCATGATGGGCTAAGGATATTGTATGGAAGTGTTGAATCACTACATTGTACACCTGAAACTAATATAACATTATATGTTACCAACTGGACTTAAAATAAAAACTTAAAAAAAATCCCAAAATATTTTCATATACAAATGATGCTCAGAGCACCTGTAAGTTAATCAAGTCAGGTATTAATAAGCTAATTTTCAAAGAGCAAAATAGATTTGTAAATGGAAAGTGAGAATTCCATCCATCCACCCAATGAACTAGCATTTTTTAAATTTCCTGTGCTCTGCATACTATTCCTTAAATTTAAATAATACACTAAAATTTCCATAGAACATACTAAAATTTTCCCCAAGATTTATTCTGTTAACATAAGAAAATAGGATCCTGGATTGAAAAAGCCATTAAATAATATCTAGCCTGAATTAATAAATGGGTCACATCTTAAGCATACCAAGTCTACCCAATTATTCAATTGGTAGCTGTTGCCTGTAGCATTTAATTGAGAAGGATTGTATTACAAAGTCAAGGCTAAGCGGTTTGTAAAGAGATCAGCGATGGATTAGCTCTACCTGCCAAGGATACAGGAAGAGAAGGGACAGCGTGTGTGCAATATATTTGATGAGCTTAACCTAGTTCAACTCTCTTGTTGCATAGGTGGGAAGATTGGACCTCAGAAAGTTGGAATGACTGGTTTTAAGATACATTGCTCCCTGAGGACAGAAACTGGATCATAACCCAGAATTTTGAATGTACAAAGAAGTTTCATGTCTATATTCACATACACAGTTATGCCTGTTACCACTGATTATTATCATCTGCAGTTTAGGGAGACCAATGACTCCAAAAGAACACACACAAGGGGTTCAAGAAAGGATCTCAGTTTTCAGGGGCTTGAAAACACCTGCAGAAAAAGGAATGACTACTGCTTTTCAGGGGTAGGAGATTGCAAAGTATATTTGTTTTCAAAACTTCTGCTTGAAAAATCTCAACCGGAACTCCAACATCAAACTAGAGAAAACCTCCCTAAGGATGTTTGTTCCTGTTTGTTTAAATGAGAATATTCTAAGATATTTTGGCTACCTGGTCTGCTTGTTTTCATGCTGAGGGACATTCTGTCCTCTAGAAAGAGAAAAGAAAGAACAAAGCCTGAGCCTGGGAAAAGTGGAAGTAATCTTTTTCCCTAAAACTAATTGTCTTGCAAAGCCATAAATATGACATGTTGTTAATGGAGGATAATTAATTCATTCCACATAAATATCGTTCTTGTTCCACCAATGGGGCTATTTTCTCCAATGTTCGCATTTGCCCCAAATGTACAGACACCTCCTGATAAGAGGTGGGTCACCTGACCAAACTGAGAAGTCCCTGCCTCAAGAAAGCAAACATTTTGAGATTTACTAGGGCAATTCATATTGAAGGCAAGTGATACATTTATTTCAACACTTTGCTCCTCCCCCTCTGAAACATGAAGACAAATATTTACCCAAGCCATCAGGAAATATGGCTGTGACCAGCACAAAATCGATTTTCCACATTCGTATCAATCTCAGAAAAGTAAGTTGTGAAAGAGTAGATTCAGAGATACATTGGGGACTTTGTAAAAATTTGGAAAGGAAAGCTATTTTCTCTTACGCAACATTCTTAGTTTGAGGGAAGGGGCTCTGAGACAGCATGACCTGTAATGTTAAATATAAAATGAAAAATCTTAACTGTCTAGGGTCAATTATTATCTTGTGTGAGTTACACATGACTCCAACACACAGTTCTGACACAATACAAAATATTTGCAGAAACAACAGTATCACGCACCTGTAAAGGACAATGGAACAAAGCAAACACATTACAACCTTGAACTGTTCTTCAACCGTTGACCACACTGGGGACTGCCAGTAAGACCCGGAGCTCACTTGGCTTACACCACGCCAGGACTTGCACTTTTATCTCCAGGGCCTTTCTCTGAATTGGTGGTTGCAGTGCAGCTGAAGAGGAGGGGGCAGGTGTGAGACATATTTGGGTGGCAAGAAGGATTTGCTAGTAGACTGGTGGGGAAAGAGCATGGTGAGGAAGAAGACGGAGCTGAAGACCAGGACCGAAGTGGCTAGAGGGAGTGAGACCAAGGATGGAGACATTTCCTGAGAAGGGGAATATAGGAGGAGGGTCCTGTTTGGTGTTTGAGATCAGGAAAGAATCATGGATTCCTCCGTAGGATATGGCGGTAGAAGTCATTCGCATAGAGTCTAGATATGAGGAGACACCTCAGCCCCCCCAGCAGACTGCGGGAGGTTCCCTATACCTCAGACGCCACGGGCGCCACTACTGTGCCCCCAGCCCAGTCAGATGGGGATCCGTAGCACATCTAACAGTTGAAGTTACACTGATTTATCCGCACACTGTCAGCAGAGGAATAAAAAAAAGAAATAGTTTAAACAGTTGAGGGCATTCTAACTGCCACTCCACTAGATTGACAGAGGCCTCCTAGTAAGTCAGAGGGGTACAGGAGCCCCCAGATCTGAGCAGGAGTGGCCTCCTCCTGCTCCACCGGGGGTCTCACACATAAGTGTACGAACATCTAGGTTAGCACATCTGGCCTCTCGCCTCACACGCTGGGTCACCCTGTGGAGATAGGGATCTGCACACCAGTGATACAATCCAGTATGGGGGCAAAGCCTACACAGGCCCAGAAAACCAGGCTGGGGTTTTTGGTAGGGAGTTCCAGGGTCCTGGATTGCTATAGCGAAGTCTAGAGAGTGTGGTCATGGGCTCTGGATGGGCTTGTCCCTTTGGGCCTATGAGGAGAGGTGNTAATAAGCTAATTTTCAAAGAGCAAAATAGATTTGTAAATGGAAAGTGAGAATTCCATCCATCCACCCAATGAACTAGCATTTTTTAAATTTCCTGTGCTCTGCATACTATTCCTTAAATTTAAATAATACACTAAAATTTCCATAGAACATACTAAAATTTTCCCCAAGATTTATTCTGTTAACATAAGAAAATAGGATCCTGGATTGAAAAAGCCATTAAATAATATCTAGCCTGAATTAATAAATGGGTCACATCTTAAGCATACCAAGTCTACCCAATTATTCAATTGGTAGCTGTTGCCTGTAGCATTTAATTGAGAAGGATTGTATTACAAAGTCAAGGCTAAGCGGTTTGTAAAGAGATCAGCGATGGATTAGCTCTACCTGCCAAGGATACAGGAAGAGAAGGGACAGCGTGTGTGCAATATATTTGATGAGCTTAACCTAGTTCAACTCTCTTGTTGCATAGGTGGGAAGATTGGACCTCAGAAAGTTGGAATGACTGGTTTTAAGATACATTGCTCCCTGAGGACAGAAACTGGATCATAACCCAGAATTTTGAATGTACAAAGAAGTTTCATGTCTATATTCACATACACAGTTATGCCTGTTACCACTGATTATTATCATCTGCAGTTTAGGGAGACCAATGACTCCAAAAGAACACACACAAGGGGTTCAAGAAAGGATCTCAGTTTTCAGGGGCTTGAAAACACCTGCAGAAAAAGGAATGACTACTGCTTTTCAGGGGTAGGAGATTGCAAAGTATATTTGTTTTCAAAACTTCTGCTTGAAAAATCTCAACCGGAACTCCAACATCAAACTAGAGAAAACCTCCCTAAGGATGTTTGTTCCTGTTTGTTTAAATGAGAATATTCTAAGATATTTTGGCTACCTGGTCTGCTTGTTTTCATGCTGAGGGACATTCTGTCCTCTAGAAAGAGAAAAGAAAGAACAAAGCCTGAGCCTGGGAAAAGTGGAAGTAATCTTTTTCCCTAAAACTAATTGTCTTGCAAAGCCATAAATATGACATGTTGTTAATGGAGGATAATTAATTCATTCCACATAAATATCGTTCTTGTTCCACCAATGGGGCTATTTTCTCCAATGTTCGCATTTGCCCCAAATGTACAGACACCTCCTGATAAGAGGTGGGTCACCTGACCAAACTGAGAAGTCCCTGCCTCAAGAAAGCAAACATTTTGAGATTTACTAGGGCAATTCATATTGAAGGCAAGTGATACATTTATTTCAACACTTTGCTCCTCCCCCTCTGAAACATGAAGACAAATATTTACCCAAGCCATCAGGAAATATGGCTGTGACCAGCACAAAATCGATTTTCCACATTCGTATCAATCTCAGAAAAGTAAGTTGTGAAAGAGTAGATTCAGAGATACATTGGGGACTTTGTAAAAATTTGGAAAGGAAAGCTATTTTCTCTTACGCAACATTCTTAGTTTGAGGGAAGGGGCTCTGAGACAGCATGACCTGTAATGTTAAATATAAAATGAAAAATCTTAACTGTCTAGGGTCAATTATTATCTTGTGTGAGTTACACATGACTCCAACACACAGTTCTGACACAATACAAAATATTTGCAGAAACAACAGTATCACGCACCTGTAAAGGACAATGGAACAAAGCAAACACATTACAACCTTGAACTGTTCTTCAACCGTTGACCACACTGGGGACTGCCAGTAAGACCCGGAGCTCACTTGGCTTACACCACGCCAGGACTTGCACTTTTATCTCCAGGGCCTTTCTCTGAATTGGTGGTTGCAGTGCAGCTGAAGAGGAGGGGGCAGGTGTGAGACATATTTGGGTGGCAAGAAGGATTTGCTAGTAGACTGGTGGGGAAAGAGCATGGTGAGGAAGAAGACGGAGCTGAAGACCAGGACCGAAGTGGCTAGAGGGAGTGAGACCAAGGATGGAGACATTTCCTGAGAAGGGGAATATAGGAGGAGGGTCCTGTTTGGTGTTTGAGATCAGGAAAGAATCATGGATTCCTCCGTAGGATATGGCGGTAGAAGTCATTCGCATAGAGTCTAGATATGAGGAGACACCTCAGCCCCCCCAGCAGACTGCGGGAGGTTCCCTATACCTCAGACGCCACGGGCGCCACTACTGTGCCCCCAGCCCAGTCAGATGGGGATCCGTAGCACATCTAACAGTTGAAGTTACACTGATTTATCCGCACACTGTCAGCAGAGGAATAAAAAAAAGAAATAGTTTAAACAGTTGAGGGCATTCTAACTGCCACTCCACTAGATTGACAGAGGCCTCCTAGTAAGTCAGAGGGGTACAGGAGCCCCCAGATCTGAGCAGGAGTGGCCTCCTCCTGCTCCACCGGGGGTCTCACACATAAGTGTACGAACATCTAGGTTAGCACATCTGGCCTCTCGCCTCACACGCTGGGTCACCCTGTGGAGATAGGGATCTGCACACCAGTGATACAATCCAGTATGGGGGCAAAGCCTACACAGGCCCAGAAAACCAGGCTGGGGTTTTTGGTAGGGAGTTCCAGGGTCCTGGATTGCTATAGCGAAGTCTAGAGAGTGTGGTCATGGGCTCTGGATGGGCTTGTCCCTTTGGGCCTATGAGGAGAGGTGTGGCTGGAGAATGACCTCTCTCTTCTCTGCCACACTTTGGCACGAAACTTTAAGGAGTCTTCAAAGTTCGCAATTTGAACCTATCCATAAAGGCCTCTTTTTTTTTTTTTTAAGAGAGTGAGAGAGGCAGAGAGAGAGTGTGTAAGTGTGTGAGTAGGGTGGGGGAGGGGCAGAAGGTGAGGAAGAGAGAGAATCCCAAGCAGGCTCCACAACAGGTGTGGAGCCCAATATGGGGTTTGATCTCAAAACCCTGAGATCATGACCTGAGCCAAAATCAAGAGTCAAGAGTCAGACGTTTAACGGACTGAGCCAGACAGGCGCACCTCCCTCCATGCCATTATTATGAAAGTCTAGTGGTCAAGGAAGAAAGAAGAAATACATTTTATGTAACAGTTTGTTTGGTTGACTTATAATTTCCGGATATAGAGACATATGTTCTGTGGGCCTCTATTTATATTCTTGTCCCGGTTTTCCTTCCTTTCTGGGGAAGGAAGATTTGAGTTGGTCACTTCCTCTGGTTGTTCAATGCCCATGTTCCTCTGACGCTGAGTGTGAGTCCTGCCACACTGTGTGTGTTTTTAGGATTAAGAGATACGTATTACTCGTTTCACATAGCCCCTAAATGTAAGCCAGCTACTGCACCTGATACCAGCCATGACACACCCATCACGTCTAACCCTGAGAGATCACGGGCCATGTTGGACTCACTGTGACACTGTGTCATGTTTGTCCCAGTCTGACCTGTCAGTGTGGGCTTTTACATAGTTGTCTATGTCTCATGAAGGTATTTTTCAAAGTTAATTTTGACTGTGTTTAAATTTTACTCTCTTCACATGTACATGCTGACTGAATGACCATCAGGCATCCCGGAGAAGGTAGTAACCCTTATGCGAGTCATTAGAGTGTGAAGGGAAAAAATGTTAAGTAGGATGAATTGGAGATGTTTTCAACTGGAAGAAAAGTACGAGATGGGAGATAATTTAGGTGTTTTATTCTTTTGCCAAACCAAAGGCAAATGAGAATGACCAAGGCAACCAACGTCAACCCTCTCACTTGCCTACTTCAAAATCGATGAATTGATGAATTGATGGAATGGGCAAGTAAGTGCTTTGTGGACAGGACAAATAATTCTATAAAGAGCGGGAAGAAAATATAATAAAAGGTCAAGTTCTAAAATCCCATTATGAGGATTGGATTCTTGCTGTTCGATAAAGTCACAAAAGAACTTTCCCACTCAGCCTCAAGTCCAGCATTATAGCCCCCGTGGCTTGAATTCATCAAAGAAGGCCATCCCACCTTCTGATGAAACTGGTTCATCCTGATACTTTGAAGCAAGTCTCCCGGGAACAAGCCGTTGGAGAGAAAGATGGTGTTACTGAATCTGTAAGGGCTGATTTTCAAGGACTGGGAAAAGCAACATTGCTTTAAGAAGGACAACACTGCCAATAATTGAGTTCTTCTAAAGGAGTTTTGAAAAGATAGGATGGTAAACTCTCAAAGAGAACTAGGCTTTCAAAGAAGTGGTGCCCGTAGCAGAAAACATAAAGGCTGTTTTCTTTCTGTCTGAAAGATGGTTCAGATGCTTTTATTTCAGAAGAAATGTCAGCTATTATTTGGGAGCTGTTGATTATCTGGTTCAATGGGTATAGAGAATACAAAGTTAGCAGGAAATGAGACCACAAAAAAATTTAAAAAGAGAGGAATGTTCATCATGATGGTGAACAAAATTCAGAGGTGGAATAAACTAGAATCCTAATAGAGTGGGGTTGTGAGAAATCCCTGGACAAGTATGGGGGGGGAGCTTAAAGATTCCCAAGTTTAGGTTTGATAATTGCTTACTAAGGCTATCAAACATATTCCTTTGAAAATCAGATTTTCTCCTAAATTAAAATATGAATATAACATCAAAATAGAGTCCATTATTCAAGAACGGTTATCGTGTACAGCACCTTCAATTTTGTAAGAGGTAAGAGACATTTAAGGCACAGGTCCTGACTTAAGAAAGTTGGTGTTTTTTGGG
>NC_048236.1:5394005-5455025 GCF_002007445.2 Ailuropoda melanoleuca
GATAGGCTGGTGATGGGTAGTAAGGAGGGCACGTATTGCATGGTGCACTGGGTGTTATACACAACTAATGAACCATCGAACTTTACATCAAAAAAAAAATTAAAATTAAAAAAAAAATGGGCAGAAGATGTGACCAGACATTTCTCCAAAGAAAACATCCGGTTGGCTAACAGACACATAAAAAATGTTCGTAGTCACTTACCATCAGGGAAATGCAAATCAAAACTACAATGAATTATCACTTCACACCTGTCAGAATGGGTAAAATCAACAACACAAGAAAAAACAGGTGTTGGAGAAGATGTGGAGAAAAAAAGAACACTGCTGCACTTGGTGGGAATGCAAGCTGGTGCAGCCACTGTGAAAAACAGTACGGAGGTTTCTCAGAGAGTTAAAAATAAAACAGCCTTACAATCCAGCAATCACGCTACTGGATATTTACCTGAAGAATACAAAAACACTAATCCAAAGGGATACATGCAGCCCTGTGTTTATAGCAGAATTATTTTCAATAGTCAAGATACGGAAGGAGCCCAAGTGTCCATTAATAGAGGAATGGATAAGGAAGAGGTAGTGTGTGTGTGTGTGTGTCTGTGTGTGTCTGTGTGTATACACACATACACATATAGAATGTTATTCAGCCATAAAAAAGAATGAAGCCTTACCATTCGCAATGACATAGATGGAGCTAGAGAATATAATGCTAAGTGAAATAAGTCAGTCAAAGACAAATACCATCTGATTTCACTCATATGTGGAATTTAAGAAACAAAACGAAAAAGCAAAGGAAAAAAGGGAGAGAGAGAGAAACCAAAAAACAGACTCTTAACTACAGAGAGCAAACTGAGGGTTACCAGAGGTGGGGGGATGGGTGAAATAGGTGATGGGGATTAAGGAGTGCACTTGTCATGATGGGCTAAGGATATTGTATGGAAGTGTTGAATCACTACATTGTACACCTGAAACTAATATAACATTATATGTTACCAACTGGACTTAAAATAAAAACTTAAAAAAAAAATCCCAAAATATTTTCATATACAAATGATGCTCAGAGCACCTGTAAGTTAATCAAGTCAGGTATTAATAAGCTAATTTTCAAAGAGCAAAATAGATTTGTAAATGGAAAGTGAGAATTCCATCCATCCACCCAATGAACTAGCATTTTTTAAATTTCCTGTGCTCTGCATACTATTCCTTAAATTTAAATAATACACTAAAATTTCCATAGAACATACTAAAATTTTCCCCAAGATTTATTCTGTTAACATAAGAAAATAGGATCCTGGATTGAAAAAGCCATTAAATAATATCTAGCCTGAATTAATAAATGGGTCACATCTTAAGCATACCAAGTCTACCCAATTATTCAATTGGTAGCTGTTGCCTGTAGCATTTAATTGAGAAGGATTGTATTACAAAGTCAAGGCTAAGCGGTTTGTAAAGAGATCAGCGATGGATTAGCTCTACCTGCCAAGGATACAGGAAGAGAAGGGACAGCGTGTGTGCAATATATTTGATGAGCTTAACCTAGTTCAACTCTCTTGTTGCATAGGTGGGAAGATTGGACCTCAGAAAGTTGGAATGACTGGTTTTAAGATACATTGCTCCCTGAGGACAGAAACTGGATCATAACCCAGAATTTTGAATGTACAAAGAAGTTTCATGTCTATATTCACATACACAGTTATGCCTGTTACCACTGATTATTATCATCTGCAGTTTAGGGAGACCAATGACTCCAAAAGAACACACACAAGGGGTTCAAGAAAGGATCTCAGTTTTCAGGGGCTTGAAAACACCTGCAGAAAAAGGAATGACTACTGCTTTTCAGGGGTAGGAGATTGCAAAGTATATTTGTTTTCAAAACTTCTGCTTGAAAAATCTCAACCGGAACTCCAACATCAAACTAGAGAAAACCTCCCTAAGGATGTTTGTTCCTGTTTGTTTAAATGAGAATATTCTAAGATATTTTGGCTACCTGGTCTGCTTGTTTTCATGCTGAGGGACATTCTGTCCTCTAGAAAGAGAAAAGAAAGAACAAAGCCTGAGCCTGGGAAAAGTGGAAGTAATCTTTTTCCCTAAAACTAATTGTCTTGCAAAGCCATAAATATGACATGTTGTTAATGGAGGATAATTAATTCATTCCACATAAATATCGTTCTTGTTCCACCAATGGGGCTATTTTCTCCAATGTTCGCATTTGCCCCAAATGTACAGACACCTCCTGATAAGAGGTGGGTCACCTGACCAAACTGAGAAGTCCCTGCCTCAAGAAAGCAAACATTTTGAGATTTACTAGGGCAATTCATATTGAAGGCAAGTGATACATTTATTTCAACACTTTGCTCCTCCCCCTCTGAAACATGAAGACAAATATTTACCCAAGCCATCAGGAAATATGGCTGTGACCAGCACAAAATCGATTTTCCACATTCGTATCAATCTCAGAAAAGTAAGTTGTGAAAGAGTAGATTCAGAGATACATTGGGGACTTTGTAAAAATTTGGAAAGGAAAGCTATTTTCTCTTACGCAACATTCTTAGTTTGAGGGAAGGGGCTCTGAGACAGCATGACCTGTAATGTTAAATATAAAATGAAAAATCTTAACTGTCTAGGGTCAATTATTATCTTGTGTGAGTTACACATGACTCCAACACACAGTTCTGACACAATACAAAATATTTGCAGAAACAACAGTATCACGCACCTGTAAAGGACAATGGAACAAAGCAAACACATTACAACCTTGAACTGTTCTTCAACCGTTGACCACACTGGGGACTGCCAGTAAGACCCGGAGCTCACTTGGCTTACACCACGCCAGGACTTGCACTTTTATCTCCAGGGCCTTTCTCTGAATTGGTGGTTGCAGTGCAGCTGAAGAGGAGGGGGCAGGTGTGAGACATATTTGGGTGGCAAGAAGGATTTGCTAGTAGACTGGTGGGGAAAGAGCATGGTGAGGAAGAAGACGGAGCTGAAGACCAGGACCGAAGTGGCTAGAGGGAGTGAGACCAAGGATGGAGACATTTCCTGAGAAGGGGAATATAGGAGGAGGGTCCTGTTTGGTGTTTGAGATCAGGAAAGAATCATGGATTCCTCCGTAGGATATGGCGGTAGAAGTCATTCGCATAGAGTCTAGATATGAGGAGACACCTCAGCCCCCCCAGCAGACTGCGGGAGGTTCCCTATACCTCAGACGCCACGGGCGCCACTACTGTGCCCCCAGCCCAGTCAGATGGGGATCCGTAGCACATCTAACAGTTGAAGTTACACTGATTTATCCGCACACTGTCAGCAGAGGAATAAAAAAAAGAAATAGTTTAAACAGTTGAGGGCATTCTAACTGCCACTCCACTAGATTGACAGAGGCCTCCTAGTAAGTCAGAGGGGTACAGGAGCCCCCAGATCTGAGCAGGAGTGGCCTCCTCCTGCTCCACCGGGGGTCTCACACATAAGTGTACGAACATCTAGGTTAGCACATCTGGCCTCTCGCCTCACACGCTGGGTCACCCTGTGGAGATAGGGATCTGCACACCAGTGATACAATCCAGTATGGGGGCAAAGCCTACACAGGCCCAGAAAACCAGGCTGGGGTTTTTGGTAGGGAGTTCCAGGGTCCTGGATTGCTATAGCGAAGTCTAGAGAGTGTGGTCATGGGCTCTGGATGGGCTTGTCCCTTTGGGCCTATGAGGAGAGGTGTGGCTGGAGAATGACCTCTCTCTTCTCTGCCACACTTTGGCACGAAACTTTAAGGAGTCTTCAAAGTTCGCAATTTGAACCTATCCATAAAGGCCTCTTTTTTTTTTTTTTAAGAGAGTGAGAGAGGCAGAGAGAGAGTGTGTAAGTGTGTGAGTAGGGTGGGGGAGGGGCAGAAGGTGAGGAAGAGAGAGAATCCCAAGCAGGCTCCACAACAGGTGTGGAGCCCAATATGGGGTTTGATCTCAAAACCCTGAGATCATGACCTGAGCCAAAATCAAGAGTCAAGAGTCAGACGTTTAACGGACTGAGCCAGACAGGCGCACCTCCCTCCATGCCATTATTATGAAAGTCTAGTGGTCAAGGAAGAAAGAAGAAATACATTTTATGTAACAGTTTGTTTGGTTGACTTATAATTTCCGGATATAGAGACATATGTTCTGTGGGCCTCTATTTATATTCTTGTCCCGGTTTTCCTTCCTTTCTGGGGAAGGAAGATTTGAGTTGGTCACTTCCTCTGGTTGTTCAATGCCCATGTTCCTCTGACGCTGAGTGTGAGTCCTGCCACACTGTGTGTGTTTTTAGGATTAAGAGATACGTATTACTCGTTTCACATAGCCCCTAAATGTAAGCCAGCTACTGCACCTGATACCAGCCATGACACACCCATCACGTCTAACCCTGAGAGATCACGGGCCATGTTGGACTCACTGTGACACTGTGTCATGTTTGTCCCAGTCTGACCTGTCAGTGTGGGCTTTTACATAGTTGTCTATGTCTCATGAAGGTATTTTTCAAAGTTAATTTTGACTGTGTTTAAATTTTACTCTCTTCACATGTACATGCTGACTGAATGACCATCAGGCATCCCGGAGAAGGTAGTAACCCTTATGCGAGTCATTAGAGTGTGAAGGGAAAAAATGTTAAGTAGGATGAATTGGAGATGTTTTCAACTGGAAGAAAAGTACGAGATGGGAGATAATTTAGGTGTTTTATTCTTTTGCCAAACCAAAGGCAAATGAGAATGACCAAGGCAACCAACGTCAACCCTCTCACTTGCCTACTTCAAAATCGATGAATTGATGAATTGATGGAATGGGCAAGTAAGTGCTTTGTGGACAGGACAAATAATTCTATAAAGAGCGGGAAGAAAATATAATAAAAGGTCAAGTTCTAAAATCCCATTATGAGGATTGGATTCTTGCTGTTCGATAAAGTCACAAAAGAACTTTCCCACTCAGCCTCAAGTCCAGCATTATAGCCCCCGTGGCTTGAATTCATCAAAGAAGGCCATCCCACCTTCTGATGAAACTGGTTCATCCTGATACTTTGAAGCAAGTCTCCCGGGAACAAGCCGTTGGAGAGAAAGATGGTGTTACTGAATCTGTAAGGGCTGATTTTCAAGGACTGGGAAAAGCAACATTGCTTTAAGAAGGACAACACTGCCAATAATTGAGTTCTTCTAAAGGAGTTTTGAAAAGATAGGATGGTAAACTCTCAAAGAGAACTAGGCTTTCAAAGAAGTGGTGCCCGTAGCAGAAAACATAAAGGCTGTTTTCTTTCTGTCTGAAAGATGGTTCAGATGCTTTTATTTCAGAAGAAATGTCAGCTATTATTTGGGAGCTGTTGATTATCTGGTTCAATGGGTATAGAGAATACAAAGTTAGCAGGAAATGAGACCACAAAAAAATTTAAAAAGAGAGGAATGTTCATCATGATGGTGAACAAAATTCAGAGGTGGAATAAACTAGAATCCTAATAGAGTGGGGTTGTGAGAAATCCCTGGACAAGTATGGGGGGGGGAGCTTAAAGATTCCCAAGTTTAGGTTTGATAATTGCTTACTAAGGCTATCAAACATATTCCTTTGAAAATCAGATTTTCTCCTAAATTAAAATATGAATATAACATCAAAATAGAGTCCATTATTCAAGAACGGTTATCGTGTACAGCACCTTCAATTTTGTAAGAGGTAAGAGACATTTAAGGCACAGGTCCTGACTTAAGAAAGTTGGTGTTTTTTGGTTTTTTTTTTTAGGTTTTTTTGTTTTCCCCTAGGAGGACTGCAAAACCAAGACAGTGGACTGAATTGTGCAGACAGCAGGAAGAGCGCTGCCCATCAGGGGAAGCCACCCCTGCCTTTTACTGCCTATGTGACATTGGGGAAGTTTCTAAGCCGCTTTGTGCCTCAGCTTCCTCATCTGTAAAATGGGGAAAAGCACTATAAACCTCTCTATGGAATTGTTGTGAAGATTAAATGAGTTAATATATGTAACAGTACTTACGCCAGTTTCTAAAACATAGTAGGTGCTCAATACTTTTGACTGTAATTATCATTATCATTATAATTATTATCTACTTTTTTAAAGATTTTATTTATTTATTTGAGTGAGAGAGAGAGAGAGAATCTTCAGAGAGATTCTCTCTGAAGCAGACTCCACACTCATCATAGAGCCTGATGCGGGGCTTGATCCTACAACCATGAGATCATGACCTGAGCCGAAATCCAGTCAGATGCTTAACCAGCTAAGCCACCCAGGTGCCCCTACTTAATTTTTAAATAGACGTAGAGACATTCTTCATTTTTGTGAAACATACTAAGAACAGGTTTCCTGCAGTGTTGAAGAGCATGTTTCGGGATATAAAATGAAGAGCCATGCCCTATATATCTTTTAATACAAATTATTACAATTATAATGGTTATGATATATTGCAAAGCAGACACTGGTAAGCACTTCATGTATACTGTATTTTCTTACCTAATGCTCGTTACCCCNCTTTTAATACAAATTATTACAATTATAATGGTTACGATATATTGCAAAGCAGACACTGGTAAGCACTTCATGTATACTGTATTTTCTTACCTAATGCTCGTTACCCCTTTTCAAGATGGGCATGGATATATACATTTTCACTGAGGCTCTAAGAACTTAAACACTTGCCCAAAGTCAGTCTCACAGTTAGTAAGTGATGCAGCTGGTATTTGCACCATGATCTCGCTCCTATGCAAATTGGGAAACTCAAGGCCGTATCACTTTCTTCAACAAAACAGTCGTATTCTGCATGCAGCCCTCACAGCCATCACTTCTCAAAGCCTTTGAAATATACTCAAAAAGCAAAAGAGAGCTGAGCTTGAAAACAAAAGAGGATACACAGCTTTCCCTTGAGACCGAGGTCTAGGCTTAAGGGGCTCATATGCCCAAGAAGAGAATTTTCTCCCTGGTTACTTAGGCGCACAAAGTGGGAGCATGTTAAACTTGACCTGGGTTCCAAATGTGGTTCTGGCTGTCTCTTCCTGGCTCTCAGGGTTGCACCTTCCAGGAAGAGTACGGTCTGCTGATGACAGTTTTATTCTCTAGCCCATCAAGTGAGGAAGTATTTAATAAGTCACTCATCTGGAAAGCTCAGTTGAATGAGTTTTTTCCCCCCATAATGCTAACAGTGCAAAAAAAAAAAAAGTCTATCAGTCCAAATAAAGTATTGTGATAAAATACATTTTCTCCTAGCAAGTTTCGCTGGAAACATTTCTTTTGTTGAAACTAGTGCTTCTCACACTTGTCTCAGGAACTCCCGACATTAAAAATTAGAGCCTTTGTTTGTGCTTATGTTCTTATACTCTTAATGTCTATCAGTATTAACCATATTAGGAATGAAACCAGAAATGTAAAAGATAGAGTTGGTAATTCATTTTGTTTTATTTTATTTCATTTTATTTTTGTAATTTATTTTTTTTAATTCCAGTATAATTAACCTGTAGTATTATCTTAGCTTCAGGTGTGCAATAGAGTGATTCCACAATTCTATACATTACTTAGTGCACACCATGGTAAGTGTGCTCTTAATCTCCTTCACCTGTGTCACCCATCCCCCAACCCACCTCCCCTCTGGTAACCACAAGTTTGTTCTCTGTATTTAAGAGTCTGGTTTTTATTTCTTTTTTCTTTGTTCATTTGTTTAGTTTGTTAAATTCCACATATGAGCGAAATCATATGGTATTTGTCTTTCTCTGACTTATTTCACTCACAATCTATACCCTCTAGATCCAACCACGTTGCAAGATTTCATTCTCTTTTATGGCTAAGTAACATTCCATTATATATAATGCCACATGTATATATATGTATGTGTATATATATACACACACACATACATATATATGCCACATCTTTATCCATTCATCTATGGATGGAGAATTGGGCTGCTTCCATATTTGGCTATTGTAAACAATGTTGCAATAAACATAGGGGTGCATGTATCTTTTTGAATAAGCAACTATCCAGCGGTAGAATTACTGGATCATATGGTAATTCTATTTTTAATTTTTTGAGGACCATCCATACCGTTTTCCACAGCAGCCTCACTAGTGCCTGAGGGTTCCTCTTCTCCTCATCCTCACCAGTGCTTGTTTCAGCGCGTGAAGTGATACCTCACTGTGGTTTGGATGTGCATTTGCCTGATGAAGAGTGATGTTAAGCATCTTTTCATGTGCCTATAGGTCATCTGTTTGTCTTCTTTGGAAAAATATCTGTTCATGTCTTCTGCCCATTTTTAATTGGATTATTTTTTGGTGTTGAGCTATGTAAGTTCTTTATATACTTTGGATAATAATTCCTTATCGGATATGTCATTCGCAAATATCTTCTCCCATTCAATAGGTTGTTTTCTTGTTTTGTTGATTGTTTTCTTTGCCGTGAAGGAGATTTTTATTTTGATATAGTCCCAATGATTTATTTTTGCTTTTGTTTCCCTTGCCTGGGAGGCATATCTAGAAAAATGTTGCTTTGTCCAATGTCAGAGAAATTACTGCCTGTGCTCTCTTCTAGGATTTTTATGGCTTCAAGTGGTACATTTAGGTCTTTAATCTATTTTGAGTTTGCTTTTGTGTATGGTTTCAAGAAAGTGGTCCAGTTTCATTCTTTTGCCTGTAACTGTCCAGTTTTTCCCAACATCACTTGTTGAAGAGACTGTCTCTTTCCTACTGCATATTCTTGTCTCCTTTGTTGTACATTAATTGGCCATATAACCATGGGTTTATTTCTGGGCTTTCATTGTGTTCCATTGATCAATGTGTCTGTTTTGTATCAGTACCATCCTGTTTCGATTACTACAGCTTTGTAGCATATCTTGAAATCTAGGATTGTGATACCTCCAGTTTTGTTCTTCGTTTTTTGGTAAATCATTTAAAATGGCAATAATCAACCCACCACATATTAACAAAAATAACATTTTTATGAAAAATAATTATGCTCTCCAAAACTAAAACAAATTGAGTGACAAGAGTAGCATTGGTTTACCTCTTTGTGTTTAATAGAAGATAGCTGGATCCTCATATTTACGTCCGTATTCAACGTGTGCTTTATATCACATGTCATGCAATCTTTGGAAAGCCTCATTGTAGGAATACGAGAAAATGAGAGTAAAAAAGCAAATTATATTTTAATGTTATGTTGAAAATAGGTTTGACCTCAAAGACTTCTCAGAAACTCTAATCACTGAACCATGTTTACACACCTCTAGCTTAATGATCTAAGAAGGCAACAGAAGGCTGACTAAAGAAACACAGGCTGAAATCATTCAGATATGAAGAGATAAGACAGGGAGGACACTGAAAGAAAAAAAAAACCTCTTTAGTAAATTTTGAAGTGTTACCGTGAGTAAAGAAAACTGCTTTGTTAAGATGCTATTTGTTTCTTCAGGGGGTTACACCAACTTTGAAATGTTTTTTAGCAATTAGCCACTGTTGACAGCTTTTCAGTTCCTCTTTGGGAAATTACGTCTCAATAGGAGCCAGGACCTGGTGCATCACTTGCATAGCCCAATGCAAGATGAAAATGTGGGCTCCTTGTTCAAAGAATTTCAAGACAGTGATAGCAGAGCATTAATCCATTCACGGATCCTTCAAAATGTAGGACTCTGTGCAATTCACAGTCCACACACCAGTGAGGCTGGCCCTGATGGGAGTACTTAGAGAGGAGAATTGTTTCCTGGGCTACATTGGTAGTGAACAGGGAATAATCCTTGGAAAAGAATGAAATCACAGAAAAGCCACACATCTTTTCCCATCCCTTTCTAGGCCCATTGAGCACTTTCTCTTAAACATAGTAATTTCTATCAATCTTCTCAAATTATCTAGAAAAGGATCTTTGGAAATCCCATAATATCTGAACACTATACTTTGGGAAGGCGAATATGTCCTCCCTGATACTAGGCTTACAATTTGGATGATAGCTTCCATCCATCCATCCATCCATCCATCCATCCATCCATCTATCCATCCATTTTTTTTGATGTATCATTTATCAAGTACCTGATATGTGCAAGAGTCTATCCTGGGAGCTGGGGAGCTAGTTGGAAGCTTCCATTAAAAGCGTTAATACAGGGCACCTGTGTGGCCCAGTTGTTTGAGCATCTGACTCTTGATTTCAGCTCAGGTCATAATGTCAGGGTCTGGGATGAAGCCCTGTGTTAGGCTTGTGCTCAGTGAGGAGTGTGCTTGAGATTCTCTATCTCCCTCTCCCTATCCTCCTCCCCCCCGACTTGCTCACATGCTCTCTCCCTCTATCTCTAAAATAAACAAATAAATAAAATCTTTTTAAAAAAAAGAAAAGAAGTCTCTTNATTTTTTTTGATGTATCATTTATCAAGTACCTGATATGTGCAAGAGTCTATCCTGGGAGCTGGGGAGCTAGTTGGAAGCTTCCATTAAAAGCGTTAATACAGGGCACCTGTGTGGCCCAGTTGTTTGAGCATCTGACTCTTGATTTCAGCTCAGGTCATAATGTCAGGGTCTGGGATGAAGCCCTGTGTTAGGCTTGTGCTCAGTGAGGAGTGTGCTTGAGATTCTCTATCTCCCTCTCCCTATCCTCCTCCCCCCCGACTTGCTCACATGCTCTCTCCCTCTATCTCTAAAATAAACAAATAAATAAAATCTTTTTAAAAAAAAGAAAAGAAGTCTCTTAGTCTAGATTCTGCCCATATGACATAAAATCTGCTTGCTATCCACTTCGTCTGGATGCTCTGGAATAATCAACTTTTAAACTTAACATTTTACAGGGGTTTCAGCTCCCTCAAATCCTGTGTACAATGAGGTTCCATGGCAGCTAGACTCTTGGAAGGCCTGTCACAAGGGGAGTCACCTTTTTCCTCAAATACTGGCCTGTCCAAGCTTTCATTTGTGCAGTCCAGGTCATTCCCTCACTGACCTCCAAAAGCATCTTATGCCGCCCTGCCTCCACGCATTTGCCTTTTCTCCTTGGCCACGTGGAAGGCCTTCCCTCCCTCCCCCATCTCATGCTACACGCCCNATCTCATGCTACATGCCCAAATGCTTCCACTTTTTCAAGTTTGATGCCCAGGTATTTTACCTCATTATTTCTATTTTTATGAATCTAATGAAAGGAAATGATGAAAGATACAAACAGATGAGCATACTAGATATTACTATGTTATTTACATTACACAAATTCAAACGGCTTGCCTTATTTTCCTAATTCTAAGAGCTGTATTTTAACACATTTCACCTCTCTAATACATGTTACAAGTGATGTATACCAAATGTAATTTTTTTCTTTATTTTACAAAATGCTATTTTAAAACCGTAATTCATTTAAAAATCATTGACAACTTAAAGGGAAATATGAATGCTCCTGTGGAAATTAGGGACTACAGTCCACAAAATCACCCTCACTTCTGATGCCAACTGCAGTTTAGCGATTTTTTTTATTAATTTTTATTTTGTTATATTAGTCACCATACGGTACATCCCCAGTTTTTGATGCAATGTTCCATGATTCATTATTTGCATTTAACACACAGTGCACCTTGCAATATGTGCCCTCCTTAATACCCATCACCAGCCTATCCCATTTCCCCCACCCCCTTCCCCACTGAAGGGCTCAGTTTGTTTCCCAGAGTCCACAGTCTTTCGTGGTTCATTCCCCCTTCTGTTTACCTGCCTCCCGCTCATTCTTCCCTTCCTTCTCCTACCGATCTTCCTATTTCTTATGTGCCATAAATGAGTAAAACCATATGATAATTGCCTTTCTCTGCTTGACTTATTTCACTTAGTATAATCTCCTCCAGTCCCGTCCACGTTGCTGCAAATGTTGGGTAATCGTTCTTTCTGATGGCTGAGTAATATTCCCTTGTATATATGGAGCACATCTTCGATTTTTAAGGCCCCCTTCATTTTTGATAATTCACTAGGATTCACAGAATTCACCGAAAACTGTTAAACTTAAGGTAATGGTTTATTATAAGGACAGAATGCAGGTGAAAATCAGCCAAGGGAAGATATGCATAGGGCAGAGTTCCAGAAAATTCCAAATGTGGAGATTCTATTTGTCTCCTTCCAGTAGAATCATGGTCAGGGTGAAATCCCCTGGCAACAATGTGTGACAATATGACAAAGAATTGCCAATGAGAGAAGGCCTCTTGATTTTTGGACATCTGGAATTTTTCTTGGGGCTCAAGCACAAATACATGACTGACTGCCTGTGTGACAGTGCGGCATATCTTACCCCGTGTTCAGCCCCTCTGGAGGTAAAACAGAGGCCGTATGGCCCTAAAACCTCCGTCATAAATCATATTGTTAGACTGTGCAGTGCGGCACACGTCCCTAAGATAAACAAAAATGCTCTTATCAGGTAGGATATTCCAAAGGCCCAGAGAATATCTCCCAGTAGCCAAAGTAAAGGCCACACCTCTCTTTGGGTAAGATTAATTCTTTACTACAGAGCCGTGCGAATGAGGGGTTGGTTAAATTATTAAATACAGTACAACATGATGAAAGAGCATGCTGCTCGTTAAAATTATGATTTGAAATTTATGACATGAGGACATTTGCAGAGCGTAGTCTTGTGTATATCTTCTAAATTGTGTGTGTGTATACACGCGTGATGTCTTTTAGCTCGCCTGTGATATATTTACATTCTTCTGCATTAATGATTTTTTCAGTCGCCCACAGTCAGTTTCCATGAAATGCATTTCTTACACTCCCACTCAAGTTTTGCATTTCCTTACAGGATAACAGAGACTTCTCCTTCCTTCCTATTACCCTGATCCCCATACCAGGCCTTGTGTCAATGTTTAAAGTGAAAGAATGGAAATTTACCTTGGAAAGTCACTTGTACAGAGAAGAGAGTTTCTTGGTAAGAAGTCTCTGTTTCTCTGCCTATTAATTTTAATCTTTCATTCCTTCACTCACTGAACAAACCTTCTAGAATTCGTGTTAGGGCCCAGAGCTATCCAGGTGAGTGAGCCATAGATACATTCTTAAATCCAAAGGACTGGGAATATGGTGACAGAAGGAAACATATAAAGGATAAGCTACCACATAATGACAAAGGTGTCTTCTCACCCCGCGAAAGCCCAAGTGCTCCAGCATGTTCCAATCTAGGAACTGAGAAAATCGGTGATAGGTTACTCTGGCTGAGCCACAGAGGTAGGGCATTTACAATGGAACCGTCCTTCTTCCATGAACCCTATACTATAGCCTCCAGGCCACAACCAGATCCCAGGGTGTAATATCAGGATGGGGACTCAAGCATCTGTCACCTTATGGACACAGAATCTGAATTCTGTGTCTATTCTACTTACTTTGGAGTTTGACCACTTGCTCTCCTTTCAACTCTCATATTCAAAAGGCCCGGTACATTGCTATCCAAGACATGCGGAAGGCAAGACGGACGTCTGCAGGAGACACCTCAAGTGATGCCGGGTTTCCACATTTTATCTCTAGTGATTTCACAGTAGTTTACCTGGCACCATTTCTGGCTTCACTGTTTGCTTTGGAGCAAAACAAGCAAAACAAAACAATGACAAAATAGAACAAAATAAAACACATGTTTCTTTTCCATCAGTAGAAGTGATTGATTGAAGGAAGGAATAAGTGATAAATACAAGTGTAACACACAGACACAAAGTGGAAAATACCATAACATTGGGAAAAAGACTATAGAAATAATCAGCATATCCTACTTGAGGAAATAAAATATCCCTCCCCTCCCCCTCATACACAGAATCTGCCTCAAGCCCCAATATGATTTGGTTGTAGGACCCTTAGAAATGGTCTTTGGTGCCATTTCCAACGACTGTCATAGCTGCTGTGTATAACTTCTAAGTCAGCTGTTTCCTGGCAGTGTTAGGGGTTTTCTTAAGCACTCCAAAAGTCAGCATTGTTATTGCTAAGTTCAAAAACAAGTTCCACCTTTCTGCTCCATTCAAAGCCCAGGGGCGTGGGGGAGATCTCTACCTCCAAGCCAGGCAAGCACACACACAAGTTTCACACTAAAACACAGGGCCACGGAGCAACCACCACCAAGAAGGAAATGCTTCTCATTTTGGCTTGTCCAGAAGGGCTTGGCAAACAGTGGAGAGAACTGAGATGGGAAAATACCAAAAAGCTGCTTGAAGCATTCATCTGCGTGTTTAAAGGAAAAACAGGGAGGTGTGAGTGGCTCTGGATTGCGGTGTGTCAAGGTGGGTATATAGTCACATTAGATGAAAGGGCCTCACTTTTTTCATCTCCTTGACCATAATTTTTCTAACACACCCAGAGCTACCTTTTCCTACACCAGATTTACAAATAAATAATAGAGAAAGAAAAACTGTTTTGATCAGAATGGTGCCCATTTTTCAAGTTGCATGAAGAGGGAAATATCTGTGAAAGACTCATTACTTAGGACTAGTTCACAGGTTAGCTGGTCAGCATTGAGAAAATACTGGTCAATCTTCTAGTGGATTCTTCTCTACATTTCCAACATCTAATGATCAACTGAATCATTTTTAGCTTTTATCCAATCGCCTGGTTTTCCTGTAGACAATTATAGCATGATATAAAAGTTGTCCAAAATAAGGCAAAGCTAGTCTTTCCTCTTATCAACCAAGTGTGATGCACACCACACACTCATGAAGGCACACTCGCACACACACACACACACGCAACTTCTGATAATCAGAACCAAGAATTACAACATGAGTTATTTTTAATTTCAAAATTGTTGAATCGCTCCTTGGCCTTTCTTGACTCATTTTGGAAAACATGAACTCCTCAAGGGCATACATTGTGTTGTCAATTTCCTTTCTATCCCCCACAGCATCACATCATTTTGGACATAACAGGAACTCAGAATATGTTAAATGGATAGATATGCGAATGATTCAGCATGCAACACAATTATAAAAAATTTTAATTAGCGAATGAAAAAGTATATTTCAAGTGTATAGAATTCATATGCAAATCTAATACAATGAGCTAGCTAAGCACAGAATAAAGCCCAGTCCTTGCTGTGAAGGAGTGAATAGTTGAGCGGGTAAAATAAGATTAAAGGAGACAACAGCAAATGATAGGAAAGGTATGCAATAAATACCCCCTGCCCCTGTAACATTGATGGCTACTTGAGTATTACAAGGTTCCGAGGAGACAGGAGCTGACAGAGGGAGGACCAGCAGGAATGTCTTCACGCAGGATGTGGGTGCCACCAGCACCATGAAGAGCCAGGGAGATTTGTCACGGTGGAAGAGAGCGGTGGGCTTTTTAGGCGAGTCAGACTGCATGGTGAGTGGTCATGTTATTTATTGATGGGACCTACGTATTCCAAATCCATAAAAATAACACCTTTGCAAGACGGCAGAGGTTAGGAGAGAGCAAGAAACCGACCGGGCAAGCTGAGAAGCTGTAGGCTTGCAAAGGGTTGGCAATCCTGTGGAAGTGCAGGATGAGAGGGCAGCACAGAGGTTCCATATGGACAGGAACCTCACCTGCCCTGTTCATCTTGCTCATTACTATAACCCTGATACCAACAACAGTGCCTGGCCATAATAGGAGCTCAGAAGATTTTTGTTGAGTAGATGAATGAATGAATCTTGGAAAGGCTCGAAGCGAGTCTCAGGTTTGCATACTTCCAAGCAGAACCATTTTTAGAAACCTGCAGAGTGAGTGCTATGTTTGTTTTCCTGAATGGACTGATTTCAGTAGTGTTTGCTAAAAACACAGCCCATTTCTCCATTAGAGTAAAAGTGAAAAGAAAAAAAAAACAACCCTCAAAGAATGTTCTTTCTCTTGCCTTCAGAAGTGCATGAAGGTAAATGTCCTTTTCTAAGCTGACCTACTCCCCTCCCAGGCCCAGAAGAATGAAATTTGATTGCTCATTCCAAAGCTTGCATGACTACCAGTGTTAACAAAGGTCACAAAAGTGTTCAGCCCTTTACAAATGAGCCAGTTATTTATTTTTCCTGTGTCATGTGTGCACTCTGAGAATTGAGTATGTGTGGTAGAATTTATTATGCATAATGGCTTCAAATCTAGTCAAACCCTCAGATTTAGCTTCAACTAACTACACGGAAAGAATCTATCCCAAGAGCCATGGGATATATTCAGGAGGAGGAAACGCCCCAACTAAGAAAACATGGAATGAGTTGATACGTCAATTCATAAGATGAAAATAAAAAGGAGACCATGTTTTATTCCTTATCCTAAAACTAAAGGTAACTGTGATATTTCAGTGTTTTCTGCAAATGACACCGTCCTCATCCTCTCGTGCTCTCCACCTCTTCCACACAGACTTTTTACTTCTAACACATAGAAGGAAGTAAAGTACACATCTCTTTCTCCTTGTGTAGTCTCCAAGCCCTTCAGGAAAAGAATGCCCTCCGTAGCATAACCTTCAGTGTCTGCCCTTTTTTTTTCTTCTAGGAATATGAAACCTTTTGTGATTTCTCCACNCGCCCTCCGTAGCGTAACCTTCAGTGTCTGCCCTTTTTTTTTTCTTCTAGGAATATGAAACCTTTTGTGATTTCTCCACAACATACTCTCAGCAGCCCTAGGAATATAAATCATTGTTTTCTCCCTCTTTTCACGTTTTTTCTCCCACTCATGCCTTCATGCTTTCCGATACCTAATAAAGGATTATTTTTAAAGATTTTATTTATTTATTCGACAGAGATAGAGACAGCCAGCGAGAGAGGGAACACAAGCAGGGGTAGAGGGAGAGGAAGAAGCAGGCTCACAGCAGAGGAGCCTGACGTGGGGCTCGATCCCACAACGCCGGGATCATGCCCTAAGCCGAAGGCAGACGCTCAACCGCTNAAGCCGATGGCAGACGCTCAACCGCTGTGCCACCCAGGCGCCCCCCCCCAATAAAGGATTTTTACTTATGTGTTTGTTCTTCCTTTGTTTGCTGGCAGGTTTCCCCTGTGCCCAGGATCCAGAGAAAAGGGCAGAGAATGGAGTATTTCCTAGGGCCTCTCAGTGACGCGCCTTTTGAGTCCTCCACTAGGGGAGGAAGAACCACACTTATCTCCCCATTCAGGAAATTCAGCCTGGAAGCCTGGCTTCCTGCGAGTGTGTCCTCACTCTCCTCGGAGGGCATTCAACCTTCTTGATGTTCTTGTCTGGCTGTGGATTGTGGGAGGTAAGTTTGGGGAAGCGAAGATTGGAGCCTGTGCTGTCTAACGTGGCTACACATCCCGTGAAGGATGTAGGTTGACCCAACAGAAGACCACCAACGACGAATTCTGTGGTCAGTGTTTTAGTGGGTAAATGATGACATTTCTTGCTAGGGCTAAATCAACAGTTGACAGAAAGACGTTAACCAAAGTAAAATAATATGATAGATATCAGAAGGCATCTCGGTAACCTCCCTCTTACCAGTTTCAGCAATTCTTGGATCTTGACTAGTTTGGGAACAGAAAGAACAAGGGGGATTTGGAGCGAGAGAGTTTCTGAGCTTAAATTTCATTTTTGTTATTTTCTAGGTAAATTGGTCTCTAGTTCCTCATCTATAGAACTAAGAGGATAATAATGAGGAAGATTAAGTGGCATTCTCTGTTAAAGAATCTCATGTTGAGTCATATAAATGGGACACAGAAGATTTGTCATAGAAGGCTTATTGAGCCTAAATGGGGTTGATCTTTAATAAGTTGACGTGAGTGGACTCTGTGTGGATAAGGTGGAGATGATAACAACGAACATCCAGTGTGGCACAAGGAAAATGTGCCTGTATCTAGGCACGTGTCCAACCAGGAGGCAGAGCTATGTCTGAAAGTGGTGAGAGTGCGTGTGTGTGGGCACGCGCATATGCGCTTGCGGGCACGCACACCCTATCCTGGACTCCCTGTGACCACTCCTCCTCTTGGGAATGTCATAAGATAACCGAGCACATGTATAGTGTACTTTAGTTTATCCAGAAGAAGCATTTGCAAAGAAATGCTGGACTTCAGTAATGAAGTTTCACCTCTTGGCCGTAGACGTCAGATCTTGAACAAATTTGCTCATTGCCTCCATCTACTGCGGTGTATTTTTGCACATGAAACTGGTTTATCAGCTGCACTGGAGAGGGAATCCCAGAGTTAATACATTGAATTGGGACTTCATAGCACTACTGGGCCTGGCATGGAGATGGGAGGAGGAAGGGGGTGTGCGTGGGCGGGGGGTTAACCCTTCTCTTGGAGTTACCTTTGGGGTCAGCATCACAATCTTCTGAATACCTTCCATGATGACAAAATCAGCAGCTTTGAGAGGAGTGTGAAGTTTTTGAGAAAACAAAATTCTTCCAGACCACTTTTATGGATTTAAGTAGCCATATAAAACAAGGAAGTTTTTATTTTGAAAATTAGGTATAACTCTAAAGTTCTAAACTTGTAAGATCTATTCCGCCTGTATTTCATACCTAGGTCAATCTCATAGAAAATTTCCAAACTTTGTGTGAATTTTTTCTGGTTTGTAGCTCTTCTTTTTTTGGGGAGGGGGGTGCAAAATGGTGGTTTATTAAAGCACGGAGACAGGACCCGTGGGCAGAAAGAGCTGCTGCACTGGGGTTGTGAGGGGTGGCTCATTATACACCATGGGGTTGGGGGAGGTAAGGAAAAAGGGAGGTTGAGAAAATATTTTCATATGTTAAAGAAGATTCATAAGATACCAGAGGCCTTGCCATTGTCAAGTTAAGGTTGTTTTTCCCTCTAGCAAGGCCTTAACATTAAGATGGTTGGGAACTTCCTGGAGGCTGCAGATTGTAAGGACATTTAATTGTATCGACATTCCCTTCCGGAAGCTAGCTTAGTGATAGAAATGCTTCCTTCTTGTAAACTGCTAAGACATTTGCAAACTGAGGGTGTTAGCTCTTCTGTATTTTTCTTTTTAAAAGCTTTCTTTTGCCTGGGGATTTTTTTCTTTTGACAAATCAAGGGTCATTAAATCTTTCTATAGGATAATGAATAAGAAAAAGAATAAGCATAATGGGCCCCTCTCCTTCATGGCCTCCTGTGGTCTTTCCCCTCCCTTTTATTTTATTTTTTTTTAAGATTTTACTTATTTGACAGAGACAGAGAACAAGCATGGGGAGCAGCAGGCAGAGAGAAAGAGAGAAGCAGGCTCCTCATGGAGCAGGGAAAGCCCGATATGGGGCTCGATCCCAGGACCCTGGGATCACAACCCGAGCCGAAGGCAGCCGCTTAACTGACTGAGCCACCCAGGGGCCAGCTCCCCGCCCCCACCTTTTAAACAAGTATTTTCTAATCCATCCAGATAGAATGTCCCAATATGAATATTTTGCTTGATTAAATCCCTGGCACATTGACCTTCAATTTAGGGAAGGAAGGAGAAAGACAATTTAACACCTGTAGTGTACAGGCACTCAACAAGCTGCTTTACGGCCTTCATCTGATCCTTCCAGTGACCCTGGATCTCTCCCATTTTACAAATAGAGATAAGATAGCCTGTCCTAGGTGGCCAGTAGCAGAGCTGAGATCTGCAGCTTTGTCTATGGTTCCTGAAGACTGTACCTTTCTTCCCAGTGCACTGCTTCCATGCAGTAACAATGTCATATGGAATCCATGCTTCGTTATTAACACGATCATTATAAATGTCATTAATAGCCACCATCTGTTNCCACCATTTGTTGGATGACTAGCAAATACCAGGCAGTATGCTAAAAACCTTCAGCTTCTCTGGGCGCCTGGGCGGCTCAATCCGACTCTTGGTTTCAGCGCAGGTCATGATCTCGTGGGTTGTAGGATCAGGCCCGGCCTCCGGCTTTGTGCTCAGCGAGGAGTCTGCTTGGAGATTCTCTCCCTCTGCCCCTCCCCACACTTGTGCGTGCACCTGCTGTCTCTCTCTCTCTCTCAAATAAATAAATACATCTTAAAAAAATAAAACAAAACAGGAGGAATGAACCATGAGAGACTATGGACTCTTNTACCTTTCTTCCCAGTGCACTGCTTCCATGCAGTAACAATGTCATATGGAATCCATGCTTCGTTATTAACACGATCATTATAAATGTCATTAATAGCCACCATCTGTTGGATGACTAGCAAATACCAGGCAGTATGCTAAAAACCTTCAGCTTCTCTGGGCGCCTGGGCGGCTCAATCCTACTCTTGGTTTCAGCGCAGGTCATGATCTCGTGGGTTGTAGGATCAGGCCTGGCCTCCAGCTTTGTGCTCAGCGAGGAGTCTGCTTGGAGATTCTCTCCCTCTGCCCCTCCCCACACTTATGTGTGCACCTGCTGTCTCTCTCTCTCTCTCAAATAAATAAATACATCTTAAAAAAAATAAAACAAAACAGGAGGAATGAACCATGAGAGACTATGGACTCTTGGAAACAGACTGAGGGCTTCAGAGGGGAGGGGGGTAGGGGATTGGGATAGGCCAGTGATGGGTATTAAGGAGGGCACATATTGCATGGTGCACTGGGTGTTATACACAAGTAATGAATCATGGAACTTTACTTCAAAAACTAGGGATGTACTGTATGGTGACTAACATAATATAATAAAAAATATTATTATAGTAAAAACCAAAAAACGAACTTTCAGCTTCTCTCCNGCTTTTCTCTAATGTGCTCCCAGCATTAACTTTACATGGAGTTATTACCTCTGCTTACAGATGAAATAACGGAGGTTTGGGAATATAACAAGTTAATGCAATTAGCAAGTGTTAGAGCCAGGCCTCAAACCCTTTCTTTCTTAACAGTGATGTTACATTATCCAGAATCCCACCATACGGCATTAAACATTTCTCTGCTCAGAAGTGTTGGCAATAGAAAATAAAACTGAAAAAAAATCCTCATTCTCATGACCTACACTCCCACATAAGGCGAGGTTCCAGAGCCTGAGAATGCTAATCTCCAGCCTCAGTCTGGAACATTCCCTCTCTGAGTTCTCGAAGTCAGTGGTTCCCAAATCTGCGCGTGCATCAGAGTCACCTGCAGGCTTGTCAAAACAGAAGGCCCCGGGCCCCACTCCAGAGTGCTTTAGGAGGCTGGGGGTGGCATGTCTAAGAAACTCCTGGTCATGCTGATGCTTGGAGAATCACTGCTCTGGTCTGAGAGAAAGCAGGGCTTGGGCTCTTCCTGCCATGGCAGACTTCAACGTGCAAACAATTGTCGATGTAAGTTCTGGAAATGATTCTGTAAATGCAACTTGATTTTTATTCCTTTTTAAAATTGATGGGGAGGAAGGCCGCATAACATTCCCCACAATCAGGTGAAGCAAAGGACAGGTGGTACTGGCTCCCGGACCCACGCAACTTCGGGGAAACAAACCCACGTTATCGCCAGGGCCCGCGAAGCTCTCATGCCTCAGAGAGTTGTCCTTGGCCGTGCCCAGCAGCACATTGTCATGGAATTCACAGCTGCCCTGCTCATGCCCTGTTGGGGGACATGGCTGACATCTAAGATCCAGGAAACCTTATCCACAAAAGCAATGTGTCCCTTGGCAACACATCACACTGGGGCGCTCCCCTGCTCTGGTTTGAAGCATCAGGTCAGAATTCCAAAGGGGTGTTGCCTCCATCTGGTTGGCATAAATGTAGCTGTTGGCAATGCTTTATCTATGATTCCTACCCAGCAAGATAAGGTCCTGCCAAACCCACTTGGGCTGGTACTCTTTGGTGATAAATTTCTCTTTTCTCGGCCATGTGACCTATGAAGAGACACAGAATCAGAGAAAGGCCGGACTGGCAGGGTTCTCCAAGTTTATCTAATGAAAGCAGTTCTGTGGTTTTACTGATGGGAAACTGAAGCTCAGAGAAATGCCCGAGGCAACCGGAGGCTAGGTCTCACAAGGACCCCTTCCCAGAGACAACCCTCCACGTTTGCCTCAGGACGCCATCAAAGAAATGTAACTAGCACAGTTGTTTGGGATCAAGCCAGGTGAAAGGTAGACCCATTCTGGGAAAATTCATTGTCATCTGTGAACATGGGACTCTTCCCCCACCGCTTATGGTTTTGGTTGTTTCTCAAGTCCCAGCCCTTCCCCCAACCTCGCTCAAGTGATCAGAAGAATCTGGAGTCAAGTATCTGGAAAAATAACATCATGGTACCTTGGTACCACGGTATCCTTTTAAAAGAGAGCCTCGGGGGCCCAATATTTATCCCAAAGGGGTAAATCTCTGTTCATAAATATCAGGTGCCATTGCTGCTTGTGTGGACGGAGGCCGAGAGGGTTTCTGAACAAAGGAAGTGAGGCAGAGTAGGGTACCTCGGAGCGGAATGTACCCCCCCCCCCGTGTTCTCACCACAGGCAGGTTACCCAAACCCTGAGCCCTACTTCCTTCTACAGAGGAGGAAATGATATATAACTTGCTGTGTGGTTTTGAGGATCAAGCTGCATCTAGCACAAAAACTGGAATATCGAAGGCTCCATAGTTTCTGCTTTCTCTTCCACCCTTTCTTCATATCACACTGAGTGCTAAGGCGAACGCTGGTGCTAAGTTGAGGGCTGAGGAGTGCCCTGCCAGCCACCGGATCCTTCCTGAAGAAGCTCTGAGGGCTTAGTAAATTCCAGCTCTAAATACAGCAGTTTATATTTGCGTTACTTTGTCCCCTCTACCCCTAAGACGTTGGGTACAAAATGGAATCTGAAAAGAGCAGATAGCTCAGTCATGGAGTGTGTGGCTCGTATCTGACAAAACTAGAGAATTTACTAAATGACTTCCTCCCAAAGGAAGAGAGGAATCCAAAAAAATCCAGAACATTCCCAATCTATTTTGCACCATGTGCTTGAATTAACTCTATATTTGGCCAAAGCACCCAAGGATATCCCGTTGATGCAGCCCAAATTTAAATCAAACACTACCTTTCTAGCAGGTAGAAATCTCGAGCCAACCGTGGCTAATTCCTGCTTGGCTGTGAAGCAGGCAGCCTTCACTATTCACCAGTGCCTTCGGGCATAAACCCAGGAAATGGAGGAATTGTTTGCCATCTCGAAACAGAGCTATTATGTTCTTAGCTCCCTAATCTCTTTTACTGTACAAAACACAGCAGAAACACTGCAAATCGTTCCTAATTAGAGTAGTTGGATTAAAACGCCTTTTATTCCCCCAGATGCCAGAGAGCATTTCACGTGTGTTTAAGCTTTGAGCAATTTGTCCAGGATTATTTCTTGGTCAGAGTCCGCCCCCTGAAGTTTGGTATGGGCAAGTACAGCACAGCCCCGCTGCCTTCTTCACAAAAGACAAATTGTCTTTCCACTTAAGCATCAGTTGAAAGGACACAGATTTGGGCATCTTGCCAAAATCTGCGTCAGTGTGAAAAACCTTCTTGGTGCTACAGAATGACTATTCCTCAGCCCCTTTATTTGTTCTGAAAGCGACAGAAAAATTTGGAGAAAATTAATCTTTCTAAAATTGCTGGTTACAGGTCTGGAAGTGCTGATGATCCAAAAAAGGCCAGAAAAAGTCTAAACACGATTCTATTCTGTATATTCAGTGTGAAACTTTTTCCAACGGTGGGATTTCTTATTCTGCGTGCCTATTACATTCTTTTATCATGATATAAGATGGGAATGAGCAAGTCGGGGTCTTTATCTTCCTTGACTCTTGTATCCTTGAAATCTCTCTTGAAGTGCTTTTCTTTTTCTTTTTTTTAATGATTTTTTATTATGTTATGTTAGTCACCATACAGTACATCCTTAGTTTTTGATGTAATGTTCCATGGTTCAGTGTTTGCGTGTAACACCCAGTGCACCATGCAATACATGCCCTCCTTAATACCCATCACCAGCCTAGCCCAATCCCCCACCCCTCTCCCCTCTGAAGCCCTCAGTTTGTTTCCCAGAGTCCATAGTCTTTTCTTAGCTTCTGGGAAGCCGCGTTCTCCTGGTTTCCCCCCTACTTAACAGGCTGCTCCTTCTCATTCCCCTTTCCTGGATCTTCCTCTTCTCCCTACCTCTAGACGATGAGGTGCCCAGGCTCAATGCTTGGAAGCTCAAAGCTTCTTGCTTCTCTACCTCCATCACTTTGGGTAGTCCTATCACACAGTACCCAAGACAAACCCACATTGTCTATCTCTTGCTTGCCTGTCTCACCATGTACCATGTGTATGGGAAGCACACAGACATGCTTCACCCTGCCAAACCCTAGGCGTGGAGGCTGGTCTCAGTGCAGAGACCATTTAGGGCCCCACTACCAGAGCTGTGCCCACAGTTTCAGGCAAGAATCAGAACCCCTCTTCTCTCCTCCCGGTCAGCCATGTGATCTAATAGAAGGCTGAGAAATCTTTCCTTAGGTTTGAGGTCAAGGGACAAGCATCTTTTCTCTCACCTTTTGGAGAGATGAGGAGGTTCATGGAGCGGCTTTCTCCAAGGAAATGCTCAAAAATTTCTCTTTTGATTTGTATACCTCTGTGGAGTTTGAGACCATCTACTGGTCCCCCGTTATTTCCTTTGAACATCTCACTTTAGTATTTCATGTGTGCTACATCTTGGTGCCACATGGAACCTTACATTTTCATTTGCTGTATGAATGCCTATTTAATCTGCCACCACTAACCAGAAGTTCCCCGTTGCTCTCTTTATTTGAACATTAAAGCCTATTCATGTCGGGAGGCCAACAGATACTTAAGACTTTGTAGCTCTCAAAGTAGCCCATTCAGAAATCTGTTCTCTGTCCTACTAGAACATGCCTACCGAATGGTCAATGTGTCCCTGGGACTGAATTCAGATGCACCACCCTGAGTAGGACCTGTTGTGGTAGAGAGCCTGTCTTGAGTACCAAATGGTTGGCACAAATTCACATACTCTGTTGCCGTCCTCCATCAGTGACTCCAAATAGGCATCATGAAAATCCACATCTCCTCTCTTGTTGGTAGGAAAACGGTGAAAGAGTGTGGAGCAGGAACTGTTCAGCCAGGAGTTTGACCTCCATGGGCTTGCTCTTCACTAAGTGCTGACACTCACATCTGACCTGTCTAGCCTGAAAGACCGAACTGTTGACTGTGGGTATAACCAGGCAAAGTGAGGCAGAAACTGGGAGGAAGCTACCCTGAACCACTCTTACGCCATGAGCGTCGGGAGCCTTAGAGACATCTAGGATCCAAACTCTTGGCATGGCCACTGGCATGTCCATCTGAGAGAGGTGTGGGGTTGTGAACTCACTAAAGAGCTTCTATAAGCAGCAACTGTGAATGTGTGAGAGGCAGAACAAGAAAGGGAGGCCAAAGTGGGTGGACCTAGTCAGAGTTACCACAAATGACTGTGCAGATTATAGCCTAGACCACTTTCAGTAGCACCATTAATAGTGCAGGTATGAGAATGACACCTTCTTCAGTACACAGCCTGTGAAGCCATATGCAGTGACCCTGTGAGGTTGTCCTTCACCATTCCCTTGGGGACTTCAAGAAATAACTGGGAGAGCATGTTGAAAAAACCTAATTTCAATTAAATAGGCAAATTACTATAGCTACTTGTTATGGACTGAACTGTGTCTCGGCAAAGTTCATATGTTGAAGCCCTAAACTCCCAAGTGCCTGTATTTGGAGATAAGGCCATTAAGGAAGCAATTAATGTTCCATGAGGAGATCAGGGTGGGGTCCTCCTCTGGCAGGACTGGTGTTCTTATAAGAAGAAGAAGAGACACCAGAGACCTCTATTTACATGCACACAGGGAAGAGACCTTGTGAGGACACAGCAAGAAGGTGGCTGTCTGTGAGCAGAAAGCATGGTCTCAGAAAATAACCCTAAAGACAGCTTGACCTTGGGTATCTTATCCTCCAAACTGTGATAAAATGAATTTCTGTTGTTTAAACCATCCAGTTGGTGGTATTTTGTTATGGCAGTCTGAATTAATATACTACTATAGAGAGCCATTAAATGTGGACATGACTTCATCTTGTAATCACGGGCTGCTGAGACTCAGGCCACCAGGGTTACATGTAAAATAGTAGCTAGATGATGCAAGACCACTAGAGGATTCTACAGACCAAGGAGTGTAGGATTCTAATTACAATTACATAAACAATGCCATTTCCTTCTAGTCTGATTTATATAACCCACTTCCCATTATAACTCAACATCCACAGCTACTGTCCTGGCACTGCCATTCACCATCCATGTCACCCTGCTCACATTCTTTAACCTCTTCATGCCTTCTTTACCTGCAGCTGTAAAATGTTCCCCATTCATAAGTTTATTATAAAGACTAAATGAGTTAATATAGGCAAGCACTTAGAATAGTGGATGCTTGCTTGAAACACTACCAGTGCAGATTTCTAGGATTTCTAAGATTTCTGGAAGTGGGGATGAATCAAAGGGCTCCATCCTTCTGGGCCCAGTAGTCAGGGTTGAGACTCAGGTGAGTCCAAGGGGTGAGAGTATGGAAAGGAAATGTCGCTTCATGTGGTTTCTATCCACCTGCTGTTCTGTATCTCATCTAACAGTGGCACTGGCTATACATGCAAAGAGTCCCAAAAGTACTTACAGTGGTTATCAAAGAAAACCAGGATGTGTTAGGGTAGCTCAATTTGCCTCTTACACAGAGAGAATTCTGGGAGTAATGAATCTCATATCTGACCTTATAAATGTTGTTAGGATTGCAGGTGATTCCCAAAGGCCTTTATGGGCTGTAGAACTGGACTAGGAACCAAAGTCCTAAAAATCCCCAGTACCCCCTTGCTGGCTTCCCAATCTTCACAAGTCACTCTGCCTCTCTGAGCATCTGTTTCCTCATCTCCGCTCTAGAGCAGCCCGGACACCTCACTTCACTGGACGGGGGGACCAGATGAAAGCACCCTGTAGACTGAAAAAGACTGCATTACCTATGAAATCAGATTGTTATCCTTCCTAACTAATGGCTACAAAGCTGTCTGCAATGGAATTTTTTATTTGATTTCTGATTAAATTTCACAGTTAAGTGACTAAACCAAAAAGGCAAAAAAAAGCACATAATTCAACTCAAACTTGGAAGGGGAATGCCCTTTCTCTAGGAAATTTGCGCCACTGATTTTTTGATAGAAAGCACACATGGGGGGCGCCTGGGTGGCACAGTGGTTAAGTGTCTGCCTTCAGCTCAGGGTGTGATCCCAGCGTTATGGGATTGAGCCCCACATCAGGCTCCTCTGCTGTGAGCCTGCTTCTTCCTCTCCCACTCCCCCTGCTTGTGTTCCCTCTCTCGCTGGCTGTCTCTATCTCTGTCAAATAAATAAATAAAATCTTAAAAAAAAAAAAAAAGAAAGAAAGAAAGCACACATGGTCCATCAATGTATCTAAGGTGATTTCAGGATGTTTTCTTACTCCAATTCAGATAACCGGAAATGCCACATGAATAATGCTATTTTATAAGAAAGGAAATCACAGTCCGTGGCAGTGAAAAGCTGGTACCACTGATGCAATTTCTAATTAAACCTACTTTTCTACATTTATGAAACAATTCCTTTGAATCAAACCACATGGAAATAAATCATTCCATTTAACTGAAGATACAAAGAGCAGTGAGGAAGCTGCTGAAAACTTATTATTTTATTCCAGACTCCTAAATCAGAAAATTCCATTTAAGATTGAGCTAATTTTTTCACTGACATTTAGCTGTAAATGTCAAGTTGCTCCAAAAAATTTTTCTTGATTTTATGGTTCGCAGCCTTATTCAGTTGATAAAAACTGAGTTAGCATGATGTCGTTTGAGGATTCTCCAGTATGAGAAACTGTATAAATGCCTAAGAGAGGAAAGAGAGAATGAGTTATTGTTTCTATATTGGAATCAAGCATGAGACCAAAATGAAACTAAGCCTATGCAATTCCTTACAACTCTGGCCAGTTCCGGGAAGATGGTAGGGAAAGCTACAGAAGGCAATTGGTTGACATTAATGCCAAAGAGACCCGCGTGTGTCAGACATCTCTCATTTGAGAAGAGAAGCATCACATCTTTCAGATACTGTTGGGAAGTGAAATAAAGTAGATTTGAGATCATAAAATGTTATTGCTGGAAGGAAACTTCGTGATCTCTTCGCTTTTCATTTTACTGATTAGGGACAAATGTCCAAAAGGTTAAGAGGACTGTAAAAAGTACCGAGGCTGGTTGGTGACAGTGATAACAGGGTACAAGCCTTCTAGGTGAGCATGTTGAACATTTTGGGAGGGAAGTGCCTTTTCAAGTTCAGAACCTTGAACTTTACTTTGGAAGTCAAATAATTTTGCTTACAATCTAAAATGAATGACCCATTTCTCTGCTTTAATAAAGATATCAACAAAATTCAACATGAAAAGGAAATTGGACACTTAAAGATGACTTCAGCTTGACTTGTAATGCAGTGACTCTCCTTCACCCCCATGCTCCACTCTTCTCCCCCAGGCATAGGGCGACTATTTGCAAGGCTTACAGAGCAGTCTTCCAAGAGCTGAATATCCTTGACTTTAGCAACAGCCAATATATGAACATAAAAACAATGCATGTCACAGGTGAAGGGGATAGTGCTTTCTCACCCATAGCAGGTGGTGGCTTCTCCCTTGGTGGGAACATTTTAGGGAGAAGGGTATGTCTGCTGGGGCACAAATACCTGGCCCACGCCCACTGCTCAGCAGCTGGCACAAGGGTGATTCTCCAGTCAAGACACAATTGATGGTCATCTAACCACACTCCTGCACCCCATGACCCCAGTGATCAAGGTCACTGATTTACAGAATGTCTAAGTGAGGAAATGGCTGTCATTTGTGATGAAATTAAAAGGGACAATAGTGGTCTCCATGAGCATCAACTTCTTGCCCGTGTTCTATCAGCCCTGAGCAACATCCAGATGAGCTCCAAAAACATGGCCAGCTGATACTCCTGCACTTCTCACAGGTTTTTAAAAGTAGCCCTTCAGGGGCGCCTCCGTGGTTCAGCTGGTTAAGCATCTGACTTCAGCTCAGGTCATGATCCCAGCGTCCTGGGACTGAGCACCACATTGGGCTCCCTGCTCAGCGAGGAGTCTGCTTCTCCCTCTCCCTCTGCCCCTCCCCTCCACTTGTGCTCTCTCTCTCTTTCTCAAATAATACAAAATAAATAAAAATAAATTTAAAAATAGCCCTTCGTTTTACTTTTCGTAAACCTTTGGCTTATTGTTAACTCACCCTTGTGCTGCAATGGGTTGAAGAGCTTTGGGAATTTGGGTTTGGCAGATATATCTGATGAGTCTTGCTGCATCAAAGAAAAACAAGTCATTCGGACATTAATAGTATTCTTTTAGTCACGCTCTGCATTTCCTGACATCTTAATGTCATTAGCAATTCTTTGCTTCACTTATGTGGTGCCCTATTCAAGAAATTAGAGTACTCCTTTCTTACCCTTTCTCCAGCTTTAATCTATTTAAAATGCCTAAGAACATATTTCTAAGTAAATTCTGTGTTCCTGTTTATTCTCACAACTTTTAACAACAAACTAGAAAGCAGTTTTAAGGAAGGCATTATCCTTTTGCACGTCCGTGCTTACACTTCTTTGGTTCACACATTTATCTCTAGAAGAGGGACCCACGGAGAATAAAACAATAGTTCTATAGTAATGGTCTCAAAATAATACTTTGCCTTATTCTCACTCATCTTAGCATTCAAATCCCTTTATGAATAATCTTTTAGTAACTGGAGTAGAGGCTAAACGGAGTTCAAATTTTTGAAAACTGAATTATCTAATGGAAATAAAATATTTAAATAAAAAACGTACTTATGGGGAAAGGTAGATGTTTAAGGTAAATTGTGTTTTTGTCTACTCGTTAATTGAATTATTCATTAATTTAACATCTCCTATTGAGTACCGCCATGCAGTAGACACTAGGAATATTGGAAAGAATGAGTTTCCATTTCCTGCCACAGTCCATGTCATGAGGAAGCTAAATCAAGACGGGAGAAATAGGTTCCTGTTATATGCAGTGGACAGCCCAATGATAGCTTCTGATTTTCACTGAAATATATAAATGGTTACCCCATATTGAGCCCTGGGGGCAAAAATTATCATAGGAACAGTAATGAGAAATGTCCAAAAATTCCAAAGCAAAATAATTGATTTTCTAGAATTCAGGACTCAGTAAACATTTAATATGATAGCCCTAAAGAAAAATTCTACAGTCATCATCATTGCATTTAAAACTGCATCCTGGGGGCGCCTGGGTGGTCAGCGGTTAAGCGTCTGCCTTCGGCTCAGGGCGTGATCCCGGCGTTATGGGATCGAGCCCCACATCAGGCTCCTCTGCTGTGAGCCTGCTTCTTCCTCTCCCACTCCCCCTGCTTGTGTTCCCTCTCTTGCTGGCTGTCTCTATCTCTGTCAAATAAATAAATAAAATCTTTTAAAAAAATAAAATAAAATAAAACTGCATCCTTCCCCATTTGGAGACAACTTAGATTCTAACACGCTCAGGGACTCCACATGGTTTGGGGAAAAGCAGGCTTTTCAGACATGAAGCTAAGCTGTTGATCAAATAACAGGACCTGAGTCATTGGAACCATTAATAAATAAATCTCTTCTCTCTGGAGAGAGAATCTGTAGGGGCCACCAGTGTCTGTTTCTCAGTAAAGAGTTACAGAGAACTTAGCCAGGGACAATGGAAGGGCCAAGAAGGGGCCCTGAACCCCCAGCAGAGAGAGGATTTTGAGAGAAACCACACTGTGGGTCCCCACAGTGTCATGGTGGCTTGGGGGGGGATGGTCCTTGCAGAGAACATTGCTGGCTTCTTTTGTTCTTTTCAGCCAACAATCCAAATTTTCACTACCCTTTTAAGACCCTATTTTACCATCCATTTTCCCATCTTTTAGTGGATAGCCTTTTCTCCTACTTGAAAAACAAAACAAAACAAAAAGGTACTCAGGTACGAATTCTTTCACGCTGTAACCCAATCTGCTTATGTTGCTCTATGTGCATCACACTGATGCTTCCTGTGTCCGGGGAAGAGGCTGATCCGTCCATCTTCAGTCCAGCCACTCCATCTGCCTTTCCAGGAATCTTCTTCCCTCAATCATCCCCCCCAACCCCCATTTGTCTTCAGACTCTCTAAGACTCTCTTTGCTGGCTCATCCCTCCCAGCATATGGACTTGCTCACATCCTCGTGACTCAGCTTTACTGTCGCCGCTGGTGCCGTCTATGTCTGGTTTCCACCCTCACTCTTTTCTCTCACGAGTCTTTTGACAGGAACATTCCCACTGTATCTCTTCCTCACCTTCTCTCTCCTCAACTGCTGTAATCTGGGTTCCTGTTTTACACTCAAACTCCCTCAGAAAATTAAAAACACTCATCTTCTCTTCTGCCAAATATACATTTATTTTAATGCAAATGAGCCACCTAACCTGAAAACAAAGTCTCATTTTTGTCATCTGTTTTAAAAAAGACATGGGAACACAAACTGAGGGCTTCAGAGGGGAGGGGGGTGGGGGAATGGGATAGACTGGTGATGGGTAGTAAGGAGGGCACGTATTGCATGGTGCACTGGGTGTTACACGCAACTAATGAATCATTGAACTTTACATCAGAAACCAGGGATGTACTGTATGGTGACTAACATAATATAATAAAAAAACATTAAAAAAATAAAAAATAAAAATAGAAACGACATGGGGAAGGGAGTACAAATCCAGGAGATGCTAAGAAAAGTGTCAACACTTCACGTTAGAAACAGGGAGGAAAAAACACTGTGGGGCAGCCTTGCTTTTGTTCTTGTTTTAATTTACTTTGGGGTGTTTTTCTTTCTTTGGTTTTCAAATGAGAAAAATGCTCACTTCCTGGCAAGGTGGGGGCGCCTGTCTCACTTATTAATGACAGGTTTTTCTATACTGCAGTCACATAGGCTGTAGCTCCTTCCTTTTCTTAAGCATAATGAGTGATGTATTAGTTTCACATTCTCTGGTTCAAGAGATTTTAGTTCTCTAAGACATAAACTCGAAATCACAGAAAGTCAGACCTTCTACTTTGAGTAACTAGTCCAATGGTTAATGTCCACAGTTGAAAAAAAATGAAAATCAAGATAAAAAAGATGATGGAGGAGTAGGGGACTCTATTTCAACCAGTCCCCTGAATATAGCTGGATATCTACCAAACCATTCTGAACACCCATGAAATCTGCCTGAGATGTAAGAATATATACCTGGATCTCTACAAACAGAATATCTCTGATGGTCTCGAGGTATGAAGTGGGGAACCATGATGCTGTGCACAGACATCGGAAGATAAACAGAAGGGGGAGGGCTGCCATAAGCTGGTGACGGGAAGGTGACATAACACCCGAGCGCAAAAGCATCCCGCACTGGGGACCGAGCACAGACTCGCAAACTGGTATGGGGGGGGAAGGACTTTAGTGCAGCCCCTAGACGGGATCCAGGGCAGCTCGCGGTTTTAGAAGCACAAAGGGCAGAGGTGTGCCTGGCCCTGGGTTCTACCGCTGGGAGAGCTGCTGTGGGGTGCACAACCCAGGACGCTGTGGGTTTTTAGCAGCACAGACAAAAATGAGACAGTGTGGCCTTGTGAGCTCAGTGAAGAGCAGAACACGACCTCTCTGTTCTGAGACAGAGGTCTGGATGAGGTCACTTCTGCTCTGACTCTCAGAAGAGACGCGGAAAACTGCCAGGGAAAGCTGCCAGAGGACAAAAGCCCAAAAACACTGCTTTTCACTGAGCCCCACCCCTTGACTGGGGGCAGGGCAATTCTGCCCAAGCAGGGTTGCCTCAGTAACAGCACAGCAGACCCCTCCCCCAGAAGACAGGCTGGAAGAACAAGAGGATGACAACCCTAAGGTCCCTATAAAACAGGTGCATCTTGCTTGGGTTGTGGTTAATACTTTAGACTCTGTACATTCCCTCAACCACCTCCAGCAGAATGACTAAGAGGAGGAACCCCCAACAAATAAAAGAATCAGAGACTGTGGCCTCTGCCACAGACCTAATGGATATGGGTATAAGCAAGATGTCAGAAATAGACTTCAGAGGAACAATTATGAAGTCAATATCTAGGCTTGAGAAAAATATTAGCGACAATATAAAATCTCTAAGGGCAGAAATGAGATCTAATCATGCTGAACTTGAACATGTTATGAATGAAATGCAGTCTAAACTGGATAGTCTGCCAGGGTAAATAAGGCAGAAGAATGAATTAGTGAGCTAGAAGATAAGATGATAGAAAAGAAGGAAACCAAGGAGGCCTGAGAAAAACAGATTAAAGCCCAAGAGATAAAACAGAGAAGTTAATGACGCCATGAAATGTTCCAGTGTCAGAATTATTGGGATCCCTGAGCAGATGGAGAGAGAGAGAGGTCTAGAAGACATATTTGAGCAAATCATAGCTGAGAACTTTCTTAATCTGGAGAAGGAAACAAGCATTCCTGTCCAAGAGGCAGAGAGAACCCCTTCCAAGATCAATGAAAACAGACTGAGGTCCAGACATATAATAATACAATTCACAAATCTTAGCTCCAAGGAAACAATCTTGAAAGCAGATAGGGGAAAGAGATTTCTTACGTACAGAGGAAGGAACATCAGAAGAATATCAGACCTGTCCACGGAGACCTGGCAAGCCAGAAAGGACTGGCAAAACATATTCAGGATACTAAATGAGAAGAACATGCAGCCAAGGATACTGTATCCAGCAAGGCTGTCATTCAGGATGGATGGAGAGACAAGGAGCTTCCAAGATTGGCAGAAACTGAAAGAATATGTGATCACCAAGCTGGCCCTGCAAGAAATATTAAGGGGGTTCTGTAAAAGAAGAAAGACCCCAAGAGTAATATAGACCAGAAATTTACAGAAACAATCTATAGAAACAAGGACTTCCCAGGCAACACGATGGTAATAAAATCATACCTTTCAATATTCACTCTCAACATGAACAGCCTAAATGTTCCCATGAAATGGCACAGGGTTGCAGATTGGATAAAAAGACGTGACCCATCCCTAGGCTGTCTACAAGAGACTCATTATGAACCTCAAGATACATCCAGAGTGAAAGTGAGGGGATGGAGAACAATTTTTCATGCCAATGGACCTGAAAAGAAACCTGGGATAGCAATTCTCGTGTCAGACAAATTAGATTTTAAGCTAAAGACTGTAGTAAGAGATACAGAAGGACACTATACCATTCTTAAAGGGTCTATCCAACAAGAAGGTCTAACAATTGTAAATATCTACGTCCCCAACATGGGAGCAGCCAACTACATAAGCCAACTATTAGCCAAAATAAAGAAACATATTAATAATACTTTAATAGTAGGATACCTCAACACTCCACTCTCAGCAATAGACAAATCACCTAAGCAGAAGATCAACAAAGAAAAAAGAGCTTTGAATGACACACTGCACCAGATGGATTTCATAAATATATACAGAACATTCCACCGTTAAACAATAGAATACTCATTCTTTTCTAATGCACATGGAACTTTCTCCAGAATAGACCACATACTGGGTCACAAATCAGGTCTCAACTGATACCAAAAGATTGAGATTATTCCCTGCATATTCTGAGACCACAATACTTTGAAGCTGGAACCAATCACAAGAAAAAATTTGGAAGGAATTCAAACACTTGGAAGCTAAACACCATCCTGCTTAAGAATTTGGGTCAACCAGGAAATTAAAGAGGAACTTAAACAATTCACGGAAACCAATGAGGATGAAAACACGTCAGTCCAAAACCTATGGGATACAGCAAAGGTGGTCCTAAGGGGGAAATACATACACATTCAAGCCTCACTCAAAAAAATAGAAAAATCCCGAATACACAAACTAACTTTACACCTTAAAAAACTGGAGAAAGAACAACAAATAAAGCCTAAGCCAAGCAGAAGAGAAATAATAAAGATTAAAGCAGAGATCAATGAATTAGAAAACAGAAATACATTAGAGCAGATCAATGAAACTAGAAGCTGGTTCTTTGAAAGAATTAATAAGATTGATAAACCGCTGGTCAGACTTATCCAAAAGAAAAGAGAAAGGACACAGATTAATAAAATTATGAATGAAAGGGGAGAGATTACAACTAACACCAAGGAAATAGAAACAATTATTAGAAATTATTATCAACAACGATATGCCAGTAAATTAAGCAACCTGGAAGAAACAGATGCCTTCCTGGAAACCTATAAACTACCAAGACTGAAACAGGAAGAAACTGACAATCTGAATAGACCAGTAACCAGAAACGAAATTGAAACAGTGATCAAAAACACCCAAAAACAAGAGTCAAGAGTTTGTTTGATGGATTCCCAGGAGATTTCTACCAAACAGTTAAAGAAGAAATAATACCTATTCTTCTGAAGCTGTTTCAAAAAATAGAAACAGAAGGAAAACTTCCAAACTCGTTCTATGAGGCCAGGATTACCTTGATCCCAAAACGAGGCAAAGATCCCATCAAAAAGGAGAACTGCAGACCAATATCCCTGATGAATATGGATGCAAAAATTCTCAACAAGATCCTAGCTAATAGGATCCAACAGTACATTAAAAGGATTATCCATCGTGACCAGGTGGGATGTATTCCTGGGATACAGGGTCATTCAACATTCACAAATCAATCAGTGTGATAGAACACATTAATAAGAGAAGAGACAGAACCATATGATCCTCTCAACTGATGCAGAAAAAGCATCTGACAAAATACAGCATCCTTTCCTGATTAAAACTCTTCACAGTGTAGGGATAGAGAGATCAAATTCATAAAAACTGTCTCTGAAAAGCCTACAGAGAATATCATTCTCAATGGGAAAAGTTCTCAGCTTTTCCCTTGAGATCAGAACATGACAAGGATGCCCACTCTTGCCCCTATTGTTCAATGTAGTACTAGAAGTCCTAGCCTCAGCAATCAGACAACAAAAAGAAATAAAAGGTATTCAAATTGGCAAAGAAGAAGTCAAACTCTCTCTCTTCACAGATGACATGATACTTTACGTGGAAAACCCAAAAGACTCCACCCTCAAATTACTAGAACACATACAGCAATTCAGTAATGTGGCAGGATATAAAATCAATGCACAGAAATCAGCTGCTTTTCTATACACTAACAATGTAACTGTAGAAAGAGAAATTAGAGAATTGATTCCATTGACAATAGCACCAAAAACCATAAGATACCTAGGAATAAACCTAATGAAAGAGGTAAAGGATCTATACTCTAGAAACTATAGAACACTTATGAAAGAAATTGAAGAAGACTAAAAAGATGGAAAAATATTCCATGTTCATGGACTGGAAGAATAGACATTGTTAAAATGTCTATGCTGCCAGAGCAATCTATACTTCAACACCATCTCGATCAAAATACCAATGGCATTTTTCAGAGAGCTGAAACAAACAATCCTAAAATTTGTATGGAACCAGAAAAGACCCCGAATCTCCAAGGAAATGTTGAAAAAAAGAAATACAAAGCTGGGGTATCACATTGCCTGATTTTAAGCTATTCTACAAAGCTGTGATCACCAAGACAGCATGGTGTCTGACACAAAAACAGACACAGATCAATGGAACAGAACAGACAGCCCAGATATGGACCCTCAACTCCATGGTCAACTAATCTTTGACAAATCAGGAAAAAATATCCAATGGAAAAAAGACAGTCTCTTCAATAAATGGTGCTGGGAAAATTGGACAGCTATATATATAGAAGAGTGAAACTCAACCATTCTCTTACACCATACACAAAGATAAACTCTAAATGGATGAAAGACCTCAATGTGAAACAGGAATCCATCAAAATCCTAGAGGAGAACATAGGCAGTAACCTCTTTGACATCAGCCACAGCAACTTCTTTCAAGACATGTCTCCAAAGGCAAGGGAAACAAAAGCGAAAATGAACTTTTGGGACTTCATCAAGATAAAAAGCTTCTGCACGGCAAAGGAAACAGTTAACAAAACAAAGAGGCAACCCACGGAATGGGAGAAGATATTTCCAAATGACACTACAGATAAAGGGCTGGTATCCAAGATCTATAAAGAACTTCTCAAACTTAAAACCCAAAAAACAAATAATCAAGTCAAAAAATGAGCAGAAGACGTGAACAGACACTTCTCCAAAGAAGACATATGAATGACTAACAGACACATGAAAACAGGTTCAACATCATTAGTCATCAGGGAAATTCATATCAAAACAACATTGAGATACCACCTTATACCAGTTAGAATGGCAAAAATTAACAAGGCAAGAAACAAATGTTGGAGAGGATGTGGAGAAAGGGGAACCCTCTTACACTGTTGGTGGGAATGCAAGCTGGTACAGCCACTCTGGAAAACAGTGTGGAGGTCCTTGAGATGTTAAAAATAGAGCTACCCTACAACCCAGCAATTGCACTACTAGGTATTTACCCCAACAATACAGATGTAGTGAAAAGAAGGGGTACATGCACCCCAATGTTCATAGCAGCAATGTCCACAATAGCCAAACTGTGGAAGGAGCTGAGATGCCCTTCAAGAGACGAATGGATAAAGAAGATGTGGTCCATATGTACAATGGAATATTACTCAGCCATCAGAAAGGATGAATACCCACCATTTGCATCGACGTGGATGGACCTGGAGGGGATTATGCTAAGTGAAATAAATTAAGAAAAAAGGACAATTATCATATAGTTTCACTTATACGTGGAACATAAAGAATAGCATGGAGGACATTAGGAGAAGGATGGGAAAAAAGAAGGTGGGGCCATCAGAGGGGAAGACAAACCATGAGAGACTATGGACTCTGGGAAACAAACTGAGGGCTTCAGAGGGGAAGGGGGTGGGGGACTGGGATAGGCCGGTGATGGGTAGTAAGGAGGGCACGTATTGCACGGTGCACTGGGTGTTATACGCAAACAATGAATCATGTAACACTACATCAAAAACTAGTGATGTACTGTTTGGTGACTAACATAATAGAACACAAAGAAAGAAAGAAAGAAAAAGAAAGAAAGAAAGAAAGAAAGAAAGAAAGAAAGAAAGAAAGAAAGAAAGAAAGAAAAAGAAAAAAATGAAAACTGAATGGTACCATATGACTTTCCTAAGATCACTCAGCCAAAGGGTTACTGAGTCAGAAATACAGGGCAGGTCTGCTGGCGATGGGGCCATTGCTCCCTAATTAACAGCAGAGCTCCGTACTAGAAAATGCAGACCCAGAGAAAAATTTTAAGGTCAAAGGTTAATTTCCTCACTTTCTAAAAATTATTATTTCAAAAGGTTATTTTGTCCCCTGTAAAAATCTCTAAGCACCCATGTAGCTTTTCAGGCACTTGAGTCAATTGACTTTTATCAGACACAGAAACTTCTCTGACTTAGGGCTCCTTCTGAAAGGTGCTCAATGTTTCGCTGAAGGGCAGAAGTCTAAATCAACTTCAAAAATACAAAATCTGAACACGAGGGCTTTTGTTGCAAACTCTATCTCCTCCTACGGACTGTACTTTCGTGGCAAAGAATGAAACAGGAATCCTCTGTTTCCATCCAGACGTCTCAGTTTGTAGATTTAAGAGCTCAAGTTGCAAGGGACAATGTCAGTTATGCCTGCTGAAGAGGGAAAACTCAGAAAAGGTTCTCAAGGACTCTAGATGTTGAAGGCAAGTCCGACTAAAGCAAATGATACCATTCAAAGGTATTTTCCCACCGCAGCACACACAGACCTCAATGCTTAAGCATCTTTGTACCTTTCCATGGCTTCTCATTCACTCCTTCCTTGTTCATTTTCTCACTCACTCAACGTTATGGATAGCGACCCTGTGCTAGGCACCACACCAGATAGCAGAAATAAAATGGTGACGGAGGCTCAGGGGGTGACACAAAGGTGGGCTCGCTGTGGGACTGCACACGGTGAAAAGTGTGAAACCGGAACTTCATGCATTGGACCCACGGCAGCGGGAGATAATTACCTTGGATGCTTGCTTCCAAGAACTTAAAGGAGACAATTTGCTGAACAGCAATTGTCGCAGCTAGAAGGCAACAAAGAAATATTAAGGAGAGGCACATATACGATCATAATAGACAAAAACCCAGAACAAAACTGCAGATTGGAATTGTTACTTAATAGAGGAATTTCCTGGAAGTACTTACTAGACCATCATCAGCATAGCTATCTGATGAAAAGATTTGTTTTGTTTGCTTTACCTATAAACAAATCTAGGATTAAACAAAGAACAACAGTACCAAAAGCCATAATAATTCAGATTCTAGACAATAGTAATTGGTAATAGTTGCTAAACTGTAATTTATCTCTGAAGTAAAGAGTTTCCTAATCATGTGAATGGTGCCATCTAGAGAATTATTTAGTCCAATCAAGAAAAGCAAATTGCTTCTTTGTAAACAGGGATTCTGTGTATGTGCTTCAATTGTGCTAATTATAAAATCTTCTTATCTTATTGAAAACAAAGTCTCTATCACTTAGCTTACTTACTGTCTTTGTCTCTCTCAACAGAATTGTTCAACGCTTGGGAAAAATATGAAACAAGTGTATATAAATTTTTTCTACCATCTTTTCCTTACATTCGTTGTCCTTCATTGGAGTTTTTATTTAATGTTAAGAACTATTTATATTTATCATAGAAAACTCTAGAAATGCAGAAGTAGATACATCTTTCTGCATATTCTACATAAATGCATACATTTAATAAAGGAACAAAATGGAATTCACACCTCCGGAAAATACTTTTGCTTTTTGATGATTGCCTAACCATAGATGAAAGTAGCAAAATGAAATGTAAAAACAACTTCCCTTTTTTGTCTATAATGTTCAGGTTGTATGTTATGATTAGTTCTATAAATTGTCTTTTTTTTTTAAAGATTTTATTTATTTATTTGACAGAGATAGAGACAGCCAGCGAGAGAGGGAACACAAGCAGGGGGAGTGGGAGAGGAAGAAGCAGGCTCCTAGCGGAGGAGCCTGATGTGGGGCTCGATCCCATAACGCTGGGATCACGCCCTGAGCCAAAGGCAGACGCTTAACCGCTGTGCCACCCAAGCGCCCCAGTTCTATAAATTTTCTTATCAGCACATTATATAAGTTGTTATTAGTTCTCTGTAGTTTTCTTATCAACAGTGAGTGTTTTCACTGAATCTTCTTTTTTATAAAATTATAGAATTTGATGACAAGAGTACCCATTGTCTCACCTCTTATATGTGAATAAGAGCCCAGAACTGAAGGGGATGGATGCCCTGATTTGAAGAAGGAGATGAAGAGAGAAATGAACACACTTACCTTACTGTCCAAGAGCATTCCAAAACATAAGATGAAAAAACCCTTTAAAAAAAAAAAAGGAATAAATCACCTGTGTGGTCTTTTCTTCCCCAGAGAAGAAAGCATTGCTCTGTAATACTATTCTATCACCCAACATTGTTTTCTTTCCTGTCTCCCTACCAGACTCCGGGCTTCTTGAAGGCAAGGACACCAGCTGACTCCACAATGCCTGGCATAACACAAAGCACTCAAAAAAATGTATAGTATTGAATGTATAAATAAATAAATGAGTGAATAAGGTTTTAAATGCATGCAGAGCTTTCTATTCCCCTTTGTGTCATCCTAAACGCCAAACAAATAACTTCCATTTGCTCCTATATCTTAGTCTTTCTTTCGAGCAGGCATTAAATAAACATTTACTGAGTGCACGTAAGTCTGTGACGGCAGCAGGCACTGAGGTCCAACCCTAAGCAGTGGACCTATATCTGCACTCTTTCCATCAAGTCCAGCCCTTGTGGAACCCTGGGCAGAGGCTTTCTTGGACCTTGAGATCCCCCTCCCAGTCAGAGCACCTCAGTGAGTGCCTGTTCATACAGCATCTACCCATGGACCTGCCCTGGGCAGAAGCTGCCTACATCTGCCCCCATTAGGCACGTGCTCCCCAAGTTTGTGAGCTGTACTACCCCCGAAACATTCACTGGTGTGCGGATATAGGGGAAGAACCAGTTGCTTTCAGAAGACAGATTAGCATTTCGTACATGCCAGGCACTGTGCTGAGAGCTAAATTATGTCATTTAATTTACTTTATGATAATAAAGGTAATATTATCCCTAACAGATGAGAGAACTGAAAGACAGATTAAGTAATTTTTTAGAGGTCACAGTTGATAACATGCCATATTTGAGCCCAGACCTATTTAACTCCACAGCTCAAACATTTGCAGAGGTAACCAGCAAACTTCCGTTGAACCAAGGCTAAAGGCTCTCTTCCAGACTCATGGAAATCTGAAGATTACTTTGTCCGCCTACTCTCTGAACATTCTTTGATCGTGGACTGTAAAACCCATGCTTTCCAGCAGGTGTAGGCAAACTTTTTCTACAAAGAGCTGGATGGGATGGGTTTTAGGCTCTGCAGGTAGTCCAAGAGCAACTGCTCAACTTTGCCAGGGTAAAGAAAGCAGCCACAAGCCAGATCTACACAAATGGGCATGGCTGTGCTCCAAAAACTTTATTGACAAAAACAGAGCTGGTTAGTTTGCCATCTCCCGCTTTGTTGTGCTCTAGAGACTTCCTGTGCGCCATTCAGAGTCAACAAGCGCTCTTGAGTTCTTTCCCTTCCCCTGTGTGCTTTTGCAGAGGTCCTGCCCAAGAGAAAGAGGACTGAGTCGGTAGCAAGAGGGATTAACATTAGCTCTATGAACTCAAACATTTAAAATCTTGGGGTGGATTCCTGAAGAAGTCTAATACTCTGCTTCAGTATGAGAATAACTGTTAGAAAATATGGATCCTGTTGTATGTTTATTTGTTTATTTTCTACTCCCTGTTGCCAGGCAGTGTTGGTTACAGACCTGCTGGAGGCGGGGAGACGAGATAGCCTGCAGAGTGGTGGGACCAACCTCAGTTCTCTATAATTATCCCAGTCACCTGATGATATAAGAAGTTATTCTTTAAAAAATAAAAAAGAAGAAGTTATTCTTAGTGTTCTCACCTGGAATGCATTGAGTAATGCAAAAATAACATGCCAAGCCAGGTTCTGGTTGTCCACTATTGTTCCTATGCCAAAGCCCCAGGTAAGCCCCAGCAGAGGGGTCAGAATGAGAAGGCTCTTCCCCATGCGGACAATAGTGGCCTTGTTTTCATGACCCGGTCTTTCTCCAACAGTGGGCCTCCAGAGCTTCATGAGAACTAATAGCACCACCACCAAATTCACAGCCACAACAGTCAGTGCAGGAACAGCAAAGGCCAAGAGGGGTTTGCTCCCATCAGACCAGTTAAGCCAACACGCATCTTTCCTCTTGTAGCTATTGCTTGGCTGCGTGACAGCAATCGTGATGACAGATATGATGAGAGGGCACCCATAGCCCACGCAGAAGCCAGCAGCCATCATTGAAGGCACGGCCATGTGATGGAACACGAGGAGGATCCGGTAGGCCAGCAGGATGCCGAGGGCGAGCATCCAAAAGAACAAGGAGAGGTAGAAAAAGTGCATGAAGAACACTGCAGCTATGCAGACTCCAGAAAGGTTTACGGCGGAGCCTCCAGTGGCAACAACGAGAAACCAAACATCAGCAATCAGGAGGCACAGGGCTATGTTCACCATGCAGACATGACGCGTGTAGGAGGTTTGGTTCTTCTTGACCTGCTTCCAAAATAGAGCTTCAAGGATCAGGCACAAGGTGAGACTTCCAATGGAGATGCCCAGTCCCACAAAAGTGATCCATTTCACCACGGGGATGATGGCAGGGGGGACAAAGGGTGACATCAGTACGGAGAAAGAGGTCAGGTGGGTACATCGGCACATCACCGTGTCTGGAGTTTCGTTGACCAGGTGGCAGCCCGCATTGTTCCATTGCAAATGATTGAAATCCCAAAACACACAATGGGGCTGGCTCAGATTTGACTCTATCTTGGAAAAAGTCAGGAAAATCTCATTTATGGAATAGTTTTGAATAATTGTGGATATCACGGGCCCATTGACCTGAGCATTTCCATTTTTGTTAACAGATAGGATACTCCCCAGGGTCAAAGAGGCCATGCTGACAATAGTTTCTGGAAGGGACCACTGGAATTGGTCTGACTCAATTAACACACGGCTTCTGATGGGACTGGAGGAATTTGGGGGGAACATTTCGGTCTGATAGTTGTAACCCATCTTGAGTTGGCTTTGGGACACTGGAATCCCTTTCCAGTTAATGAATTCCCGAGAAAAACTCAGAGGCAGAGCTGTTGGAGGTACGAGGCTACTGATATTTTCCAGTGTCTTCAGTAACCGTGAGCTGGCATGCTGTTCCTCCTGCAGTAACACCGTCCAGTTGGTCACTGATGTTGAATTCAGGATGTGGTTAGCTATACTGATGACATCCTGAAATACAAGGATGAAAGTCAGTTTGTGTTTTGAATAAGCAGGTCAGAGGACTAGGAGGGGGTAGTCATTAGTATTAAGGATAGCACAATGGCCCCAGAGTTGGCCAGGTTGAGGACCACAGCAAACTCAACAGTGAAAATCAGTTTAGTCACTCTGCACAGTGGAAGCTTTGGGTTAAGAAACTTGGGTCAGTGGAATCATATAAGTTCCACAGTGATCTCCCCAGGGCATTCGTATGCACACTGGGGTTCCAGTATGGCTGAGAGAGAATCCTGTGATATGGGCTGCCTCGGGGTCCACTTCCTTCGTCAGAGATGACAAACATGGCTGCCTTACTGCTCAGGCTGAGGCTCAAAGAGTGAGACATTATTTTGAACTGCTTTCCAACATTATATTTGTTTTGCTAACATCAAAAGTTCTAAATTTATGTCATCGACATTCAAGTTATAATTCACATGTATTTATGAATTAATAGAAAAAATATAAAGCAAAAGAGAATATAAAGCAAAAATCTTTAAACACTGGACAAGTGACTGAGAAACATGGAACTGTTTGTCGGTTTAAGGGTCAGTCTTAGTTTAAGAGATTCCTTTTCCAAACAAGTCCTTGAAAGGGGCCGCTTTCCCAACAGGACCCTGTCTCTGGCTTATGGCTCTGGTTCCCAGGCATTCTGCCTCAGGCATCGTCACGCTGACCAAGTCTTGCCCTAAATGAGCCCCCTGTGGCTTCTGGCCCCGAGTCCCATAGCATGCTTCTTTTACTGCCCTCTAACCTCTGCCTTCTTTTGGTTTTTGTTTGCCTGCTCTGCTTGTGCCCTTCATTTTATTTTTAGCCTTTCTGTGTCATTTTGTTTTAGTTGGTTTCTTGTAAACAACACAAAGTCAGGCTTAAAAAATTTGAGCATCTTCTCTTTAATTCACAGAGTTTTAACTTAGTTATATTTAATGTCATCTCTGACATAATGTCACTTTATATAACTAAAGTATAATTGTGTATTATGTAACAGTATAACCCACTTTTGTAAAAAAAAATATTACATACTTTAAAATATAAAATGCACACATCCAAAATATTTGGAAGGACATTTATTTAACAAATATTTATTGAGTAACTGCTATGTGCTACTGTTCATTTTCTAGGCGCTAAAATGCAAGCAGTGGTTGCCCTAGGGTGACCAGATAGCATACCAATTTTTTTTGCTATTTGCATTTCTTAGAAAGCAAGTTTTATTTGCATAAAATTCAAGATAATTTTTAAATATCCAAATTAAATCATGAATTCCCCAGTCGAAAAGCGGGAGTTCTTAAAATATACACTATTAAAGTCAGAGCTCTTAGCCACAGGAAAGACAACTGCAAAGACATTAAACACTGGGCGTCTGTGTCATACAGTGTCATACAGTGTCATACGGTGTCATACAGTGTCATACGGTGCAGATGCTCACCCCTTCCTCTAAGCCTGCCTAGAGGTAGCCCCCTCTTGCTTTGAACTCACATAATTGATCCCATGAGTTTTTGGTACACTGTGGAGGACGCAATAACACTCACACAACAACTGCTCCATGACCCTTCATTCCTTTCCATTAGTGCGCCTTCAACTCAGGCTTTTGTCGTTCCTCCTGAGAGACTGAGCTTCTAAATGAGTCCAGAAGCACAGGCAGACAGACCATACCTCCATTGTTGAGTTGGACACCTTGAAATGGCTCGCCAGTGACAGGGACAAGACGTTATCCAGAATTGACACCACTGAAGCCAGATTGCCAGCTGTGGTTGATGGGTTTTGCTGAATCATGACTGAAAGATTTCGTACCAAGGATGACACAGCTGTCTCAGTGGCATTGCCCGCAATCACGCTGAAATTCTAGGAATAAAAATGGTTAAATTCTAGAGAACAATGAATTGCTTGTGTTTCAAATAAATTACTATCCCAGTTATACAGAAACTGATATTCAGTGAGATTCGGTGACTTTCCAAACGGCACCCAGCTAGAAAGTGGAAAGGTAGGGTCTACTGGTACTAAATCCTGTTATATCCGCTATACTATGCTGAGAAATCCTTGTAGGATGAAAAGATAGAGGGACATATGGGAGATCTGACTACACTTTGTCTTTGGATTCAGAGTTGCTTCTTCCTTGAGGCTCCTCTCGCTTCTACTACACTGAGCTATCTTGGGTGGCAGCCAAGAAGGGATATTCCTTTCTGTTCAGAACAAGTCAACCCAGGAACCAGATCCCATCTGTTTTTTGGTTTTTTGTTTTGTTTTGTTTTGTTTTTTTTGAGAGAGAGAGAGAGAGAGTATGTGAGCATGAGTGGGGCAGGGAGGGTCAGAGAGAAAGGGAGAGAGAGGGTCTTAAGCAGGCTCCACTCTCAGTGCAGAGCCTGACAGGAGCTCAGTCTCACGCCCCTGAGATCATGACCTGAACAGAAATCAAGAGTTGGACACTTAACCAACTGAGCCACCCAGGCACCCCTCATCTGTCTTTCTGTTTGCTCTTCTCAGCTGACAGTAATGTTCTCTGCTCAAAGTGCCTGGGATCTGCCTGCCCTTACACCCTGGGTTGGACTAGTCCCAGCTATGGTCCATGTTCAGAAATGAGGCAAAGAAAGCACGAGCAAGGATAGACTCCAGAAGCCATCTGGTCCAATCTCTCCCATCCAGTTTACAGATGAAAAACCTCAGAAAGGGAGCAATAAACTTTCTATAGTCCCTTGAGAAAAACCATTCTGAGTTTCATCTGTAATAGTAGGGTCTCTGGCTGGGTGAGAAGTTCTGCTCAATATGGACATCTATTTGCAAAACAGTGTCTGTGAACTGGTCTCAGAGTCCCTCCTCTTTTCTATGACTTGAGCTCAAATTCCTCACCATGTGCTTCCATCTTTGTATCTTCCTTGCCTTAAGAACTTGAACCTTCCTAAGAAAGCATCATGTGGGGGTGATAGTTCTGGACTGGAAATCAAGTGACCATGTTTCTAGTTCAACACTATTGCTACCAGAGGGACTATTGGGCTCTTAGTCTTTCATTTCCTGATCTATAAAAACAGGTTGACAAGCCAAATGACCCTTAAGACCCACTGTAGTTTGGTCATTGTATACGGTTCACCTCTGGCTGACCCACTCCTGGCCCAAATTTCTGACATATATACATCCTTACTTGTACTGAGTTTACAGTTTCTGACTTACATCTCTACTTGGATCTTTGTTTCCCAGGCTTTCTGGACTTCTAAGAGCAGTTTAGTTGGTGTTTTATCACCTATCATAGATGTATTCAGCACTGATTCATTCTTCTGTAGCTCCCTCCCTACTAGAACCATTGACTGTGACTTTTTCTGACTCTCTTGGCTTCTACTTAGACTCTGCTACTCATCCCAACACTGCCTTAGTTTACCAGGGACTGATAACACCCTTGACTTCTGTGCACTGACCAATGAGACAAATTGATATATTATTCTCCACCTAGCCGTGCTCACTGGGAGATGCCCACGGTGAAACTCAAAACACAAGACAGAGGTGCTTTACCTTTCTCAGTTCTTCCAGCTGAGAGTGCACACACGTCTCCCTGAGGACCTGCCACCCAGAGGGCTGGCACCTGGCTGTCATGTTCCCAGTGTAGCCGCTGCTACAGGGAAGAACATACTCATCGTTTCTGGACCCAAATCCAAAGACAATGCTGTTACACTGGGCTGGGGGAAGAAATGGAAACAAACAGGAAAACGTATAAATACCCTGGCACTCTATACAAAGCATACAGCAGTGCTTTAGAAGTCATAGTTTCAGAGACAAAACCCAGGCAAAATTCAGGAGTAGAAATATGTCCTTGATGCCCAGCTTCATCCCTCTCAGTACTCTTTCTCCTTTCTGATGCCCTCTCCAAGGCCAGCCCCTTTCCCTCCAGGTGTCTGACCTGTGTCAACAATCCTGCTTTTAGTGAGCCATAAACTAATAAGCATCAGGTGAAAAAAGGACAGGGTATGATCATTCTCGGGAAAGAGTTTCATTCTGTAAGGAAATGTTAGAAAATCAGAAAATCTGCAAGAAGCTATGGAACAAAGCAGTAATGATGTAGTTACAAGACGGGCAGTTGCCATTTTAGTGTGACCCATCCTACTTTTTGCCCTTTGTAAAAGCGTTTCACATTGTGACCAACCACTAGCCCTCAATAGTATATTCTGACCGTGGCTGGGACCAGGAGAAGGAAAACCTGAATGGAAGCCCCTCCAGGGCTTTGATGTTTGCTTGTTTTTCCCAGTACTGTGTCCTAAATGCCTAGACAGTTTCGGCACTTAGTAAATATTGTTGAATAAATGTTATTGAAAGTGGCACATATCTAGGTACAAGAGGCTTAAGATTGAATGTAGAAAAAAAAGGGAGAAAGTCTGAAGAAAAGTAGTGGAGTGTCGTGTGTGTGCGTGTGCATGTGCGTGTGCGTGTGTGGGTGTGTATGTATTAAAGATCAAGATATGTGCATTCTTTCTTTGGTTCCTTGGATCATGATTTAGGAATATGTCAGCCCCAGGGCTCCTTCAGCATGTGTCGCAGTAAACTATTGCTGAGCGATTTCCATCAGCGCCTGCAGAGTGATCAGCATTCTGCAGTGTTACCCTGGGAGCTGGAGACCACATCACTGGTCAGCAAGGATCTGAAATCAGTGGACGAAATGGAGTTTCATCATGGTCGGGGAGAAAACAGCTGCCTGTGTCTCCTGAAAGTTAGTCAGTCTTAGAACAATTCTGTATCAGAAAACATGTCCAGTCTACTTCCCGAAGACATAAATGAGACTAAGGAGAGGACCCCCGTCACCTAAGCTGGGGGTGGGAATTCAGAATTACCTTTTCCAAACACTCTGAAAGAGCTGTCTTCTAGTAGGAACAGCTTGTGAAGGCCAGCCTTCACCTTCTCAGCCACGTGTTCAATGGCTGACAGCAGCTCAGATGTGCTGCTGGAACCCACGACTTCAAACCCAGCAATGACGCTTCCATCTCTATAATGACTGCGTGGAAAGAGAAATGAGATTCATTCAGTCAGTCACGCAGGGCCGGCTGTGTGTATGCATGTCACTGGGTCCATAGGAACGCATCAAATAGATACAGTCCTTGCCTTCATGAAGCTTACATTCTAGTGGAGAAGATGAGGCAAATAAGAACCAGTCACCGCCATATATAAGTAATTATATAATTATATATAATATATAGATAAATTTAGTTAAGTGTTATGAGGGACAGATGCAGTGATAAGAATAGCAGGTGGAGATGAGGCCCACTTTATTTTTTTAAGATTTATTTATTTATCTATTTGAGAGAGAGAGAGTGCACACGTGCATGGGGGGGGTGGGGCAGTGGGAGAGAATCTCCAGCAGACTCCCAGCTGAGCACAGATACTGAGGCAGGGCTCCATCTCAAGACCCACGAGACCATGACATGAGCTGAAAACAAGAGTCTGATGCTTAAGCAACTGAGACACCCAGGCATCCCGATGAAGCCCACTTTCAATAAGGCTGGTCAGAAGAGGCTTTTCTGTGCAGAGGGTAAAAGCTGAGGCCCAAATGAGAAGAAAAGGCTAGTGTTACAAAGAACATCAATGTAGTGTGCCAGCATGTGTGAAGGTCCTGAGGCAGGAAAATGCCTATGAGTTAGGCACATTTAAAAACTAGCTGCCAGGTCAAGAACTGGAGTTGCTTCTCAATGTGTGTTTGAATTATCCCAGGGAGAATAAATTGAATTCAGTAAAATCAGTTTAAGTTAGAGGACAAAAATTAATTAATTGATTTTTGCATAACTGAGTTTCAATGAGCAGTAGAGAAATGGTAGGAGGTGATATTAGGTAAGTATCCAGGAGCCAGATGGGGTAGGGCCTTAGAGTTTGAATTTTACTTTTATTAAAAGGTTTCTTTAGTAAAATTCAGTGGCATGCTCAGGTTTATTGTGTAAGAGCATTACTCTGGCTCCTTCATAGAAAGGACGGAAGGGAGGCAAGCAGGGAAACAGGAGGACCCATCAGGAAAGAGGTGATGGCGGCTTGAATTTGGGGACAGTGCCTGTGGGGAGAAGTGGTCAGGTTGTACTTGAAGTCTGAGCCATAGGAATTACGAAGGATGCTGGGAATGGAGAAAGGAACCAGTCAAGAAAGACTGCACAAGGGATGGAAAAACAAACTTCAGCGTATTCATACAATGGAATAGCACTGGGCAATAAAGAGCAAGGAATCCCACCCCCCACCACTAGGGGCACCTGGATGGCTCAGTTGGTTGAGTGTTGACTCTTGGTTTCAGCTCAGGTCGTGATCTCAGGGTTGTGAGATCGAGCGCCAAGATGGGGTCCGAGTTCAGCAGGGAGTCTGCTTAAAACTCTCTCTCCCTCTCCTTCCGCCCCTCTCCCTCCACCTCTCTCTCTCTCTCTCCCTCTCTCTCTCTAAAATAAATAAATAAATAAATCTTTAAAAATAACAACAAAAGGAAGGAACCCCTGACACTCCGAAAAACAAGGATGACTCTCAAAGACATTACGTGGAAGGAAAGAAGCCAGACACACAAAAAAACTACACACTGGGTGAGTCCATTTACATGAAGTTCTAGAATAGACAAGACTAATCTATGATGATAGAAATAAAAGCAGTGGTGATTTCTGGTGGGAGGTAAGGGGTGGGCATGGAATTGGCTGGAAAGGGGCACAAGGGAACTTTTGGGGTGATGAAAATGTTCTGTCTCTTTAGAAAGGTAGCTGGTAAAAGCATTTGTCAAAGCTAATGAAACTATACGTATAAGGCTTGAGCTATCTTTGTATGTAAATTACACCTCAATAAAAATGATTACAAGGGATGACTCCAAGTTTGGTTGTGTCCAACTGGAAGACTCACATCGCTATAACTGGGATGGACACAGCAGTGGGAGAAAAACCTTAAAGGAGGAGAAAAGATGGATGACCCATTTTGAACACATTATGTTTGACATGCCTACTAGAAAATCAAGTGGAGATGTTAACAAGCAGTTGCGTATTTGGGTTTGGACTTTATGAGAGAGGCCAAGGTCAAGTAATAAATTTAGAAGCCATCAGTGTACACATGGTGTTTGAAGTCATGAAAGTGAGTGAGATCACAACAATTCCATGAGGTGAAGATTATATTGTCCCCATTTTGTAGTAAAGGGAACTGGAGTCCCAAAGAGAAGTTGGGTCGGGTAATTATTAATTATTAACTGATGGATTAGAATCTCTGATGCTCCAAATATCAAATTCTTAATCACTACATTGAGCTACCACTCACGGTGTTTGAATAAATCCAAAAACTCTTTTATGTAGTGAGAGTCATGGTGTCTTTGTGTTGATATGGCTCTTCTATCAACGAAATATTGTTTACAAAATATTTTCCTGCCAATTATTTCATTTGATTTAAACCAGATTCCACAGGCTTTAACAGTCCTGTTCAACAGAGAAGTAAATTGAGACACTAAGAGATTAAGATTTACTTTAAATCATATCCGTAAAGAGTAAAACCTAAATAATTGTATTTTATAGACTTATGCCTACTTTATGATTTTATCTACAAATTATTGGAGACATCTCAGAAGATATACGGAATGAAATATAAGTTAGAATTATAAATGGAAAGCCAGGACCAAGGTAAAGAAAAATATGAATAGTGAATACAAAAATTACTGTGATTAAGTTTCAAGTTTGTCTATGAATTAGGTGACTGCAAAGTCAGGAAGGAAAATATAATTCATTATATAGGACTTGGTATAAGAAAAAAGAAGCAGTCTTTCCTAGCATTGAATTGCAAAGAAAAGTATACACATGGACCTTTATATAAGAACATGAGATAACTGGAAGGATAATATCCAGGACAGTATATTTATAGCAATGCTGTTGAAAATTTCCCATAGCTGTTCCTTAAGTTAACTGTGAATATATATATATATATATATATATATATATATATATATATGAAATCAAGTTCTCTGACCTCTAAGCCATTTCCTCTATCAGGTAGACTATTAATAGTTAGTAACCAATGCACACATGACTAACTAACCAAATAACTTTTGGAATGAAAGCATAAACAAAAGGATAATTTACTAAATATCTCTTTATTTGCAGTAGACAATGCCTACTGGGTTTTCAGCTATGGTGCATACATGATATCTACGCAAAAATATAGTAGTTTACCCCAGGCTTCCCTCATGGCTTCCAATTATACAACTTTGTATCATACCCCCCTGTGCTTGTGGACAGAGAAAAACCATCCTTCTGCAACCCACAAAACTCACCTCCACCCCTCACCCCTTCCCGTACATGCATACCGTGATCTCCTGCTTCACCCCAAGTTCTGCAAGTGTGGGTTTGCAGTTCCAGTCTCTAATCTACAGCTTGGAAAATGCCATTCAACATTTAAGTTTCCTCTTCTGACTTTAAGAAACATCACAGACTTTTGTCCAGTTTTAGTAAGAATCCTACTAGAAAGACCAGCTCTTCCCTATTTTTTGGCAGGGTCATTTGGGAATGGCACTAGGCATTCTGCAGGATGGCTGCACAATTCTGGGGATGCCCTTCTTTTTTTTTTTTTAAAGATTTATTTGTTTATTCTAGAGAGAGAGACAGAGACAGAGAGAGAGAGCACAACGAGAGGGGAAGAGGGAGAAGGAGAGAGAGAATCTCAAGCAAACTCCCTGCTGAGCTCAGAGCCCAACACAGGGCTCCACCTCAGGACCCTGAGATCATGACCTGAGCTGGAATCAAGAGGCGGGTGTTCAACCGACTGAGCCACCCAGGTGCCCCTCTGGGGATGCCCTTCCAAGGCAATTGTGTTACTTACCGAAATTGGGTGACACGAACTGACTCAAAATCTTGAATTCTTTTGAATGCTTCTTTAAGCTTACAAAGAGAGAAAGGGGCAATATGTTCACCTTTGTCCCCATACAAGAAAGATATTTCAGCAAAAAAGTGACGCAGACAATAAATAAACCAACAGAACCACTGAAGAAAGAAAGAGACCGCACAGGGGGTGCTTGCATGTTACACAAATGCAGTTCAAATGACAGCTGAGAATTGTACACACACACATACAAACACACGTCATTTATTTTTGAGTTTGCTAATAAAGATGGAAGAACCAATTGTTTAGAAGAGGGAATTGGGTGCCAGATAATATAAATTTACCCCAAATCTGTTTTCTCCATCACAAAAATAAGCCATACACTTCCATATGCATTTAAACTGAATCTATCTGGAAAGCATTTGTGTAGGTCTTCAGTGAAAATGGCACCTGAACGAGCAACCTCGGCAGACGGACACTGATTTAGTTTTTCTGTGACTTCATTACATAGTCCGGAATTTTGCTCAGTAATTCTGTTTAGCCCCTAACAAGCGAGGCTTCTTTATGGAACGAATCCCAAATGCTAACAATGGAGCCTAGAGCATGAAAAATTTTCTTTTGACAAATAAAAAGCAGAAAATAACCAAGAAGCCTTGCTAGAATATGACTCACATAAATGAGCAAAAGGGAACACAAGAGAAATGGAAAGGAGTCAACTGCTCAAACTCTCCCGGAAAGAAAATGTTCAACATACGTCAGTTGTGGGCAATGTGATTAACTGCTCTGTAATAACTCATTGAACGTGAATAATTAAGAATATGTATTAAACAAACATGCTGAATTGAAAACATCTGAACTTATGTTTAGCCAACAATTTCTTATGTAGTAAGTAGAAAGTGCTTACTTGAATTTCAATTCCAGTGGCGTATTTGGAGTATGAAGGAGAAGGTGAATTCAAAAGGTCTTTGGCAAATCTTTCATTAATTTTGAAAGTGCCCCAAACCTCTATGGGAAATAAAAAGAGGTTTATAGATACAAAAATTACTCACTTGAATTTATTACAGCATAAAATTAGAGAAGTACATTTGAAGCCCATCTATCCAACAGCAATATTTCAATTTCTTCTTGTAATGAATGTTCACCTAAAATAATAGAGGAAGCATACGCAAAGCTAGACTTTTCAGTTGAGGATTTGGAATATAACGAGAAGGTGCTGGTGATAGGACAACCTTGTAAGTAAGTGAATGTGTGGCCACCCACATGTGGTTAAGAAAGGCAATCACTTAACACTGAAATGTGTGCCCATCTAGGCATTGAGCTCAAACACTGTCCTTATGAAAAAATCTTTAAAAAGAAAAAAAACAATAAAACACTACTTGCTAACTCCAATATACCCCTTGCTTGCCCATCACTAGTGCTTTTCTGTGCTGGGAAAAGTTGTTGCTCATTTTCATATGGACAAACACTGTTTATCCTTCATTCAGGACCTACACAAATGTACCCCCTCTGCAAGGCCTCTCCTGATCCCCCAACGCAAAGATTCCTTCCCTCCTCTAAATTCCTATAGTACTCTTCTCATCCCCCCTTTACAACCTCTTGTACTGACGTACTTGTTTGTGAGCATTTCTCGTGTTTCTACGAACCCACTCCACTTTGGGGAGACCCTTGTGAGTGTAATTCCTATCTGATCCATCTTTGTGTCTCTTCAAGGTGCATCAGACACAGACCACCTTTCAAAAGGTAGGCTTTCACTCAAATTTGTTGAAGAAATTACACTGTCCTCTTTCTTGTATTACAGCCTAGCCTCCCCAACTGGGCTGCTAATTCAGAGAGAGAGAAATGCTTCATTGGGTCCTCCCAAAATTTGCCTCAGATCTGGGTATAAAGATGGTGTTTAATAAATATGTGTGGCCATCACGAATTGGCATGGTCCTAGGAAGGGGAGCCAGGAATGCCCAGGGAAGCTGGGTTATTTCAGGTTCTCCCTCTCTTTGCGTGGCTCTACCAAAAACCAGAGCTTTAAGAGAACTGCAGTAGTCTCTGAGGAAACTTCCTAAGGTCCTTCCAGCGCTGGAGCCCATGTCATTTGGCTCATTTCTTCATCCACTGAACATAAACCTAAGGTGCCTTAGCTCCGTCCGCTTCCACTGGTTTCCGAAGCTAGACTTTTCACTTCTGTTTTGTTTTGGTGATGCAACATACTTGTTGGCCATCTAGAAAATATATTCCAGTATAATCACTATGTGTTCCTCCCTGCTCTCACACCTCTAGGCTTCCCTTTTCTGGAAATTGATGTTGGCAAAAGCAATGAAAAGAAGGCAGGGGAAAAAATTGTATTTACTCAAGTAGTTCCCCTACTTGAGATTTCCGTGAATCCCCCTCAATCTCAATAAAATCATAGACTTGCAGAGCTGAGCTGGATGAAGGTTGAAGTGATGCCCAAACATCAACTCACACTTCTGAATTTTCTGCACTTGTGAGGCTCTTGCTGTGTCCAGCTAAGCCTAGTGGGGTATATGGTTATTGCTCTTTGATGACCCTGCAAACACTAGCTCTGCTCAGGGACACAAAGTGTTAACATGTGGGTGAGAAGCTAGAGTTCCCCCTCCTCCCCCCACCTCTCCCCACCTCCTCTCCCCTGCCCGGGGCCAGAGCTCTCCTCCTGGCACCCTTCAGGGCTTACTTGTTCTTTCACAGAAATTGATGCTCTGGCTGAGGTTGTTGAGATGACAGTGACAGCTCTGGAGTGCTCCAGCCGTGTGGAGGTAGCATTTGTGGGGATCAAGGCATGAGGGAGGAAACCAGGTGTAGCCGTCCTCACAGGCACACTGCAAAACCCCATTCTGGTTGCCACAGTCTGTACAAAAAAAGTAAAAATAAACAGAGCTTGGTCTCGCGGGATCTGGTTAATAAACTGACCAGTGCTAAGTTCTCATCCTTGGCTCTGCCTTAGAATCTGAACCAAGTGTGTCTCACCAAGAGCCAGAAGGACAAAACTAGGATGGCAGTATGTTTAAGGTAAGGATATGTCAACTCAATAGATTGTGAGTCTGACACCAGATACCTAGCAAACATAAAATCAGGTGGCTGGGCCTAGAATCCAAAAGAACTATGGATGCCAAGTAGATAGCCCTTGGAATGGGAAAGAGAAGCAAAGAATGTGTGCTAACCTGACAGTTATCTAAGAGAGCTCTAGAAGCTATTTTTCCTCTATTTTATTGGAGACTCCTCCCATCCACCTATTACCATTCTCGGGTAGGTCCCATAAGCAAGATGGCAAACACCGACAGACTTTTTTTTTTTTTTCCTTGAGAGTCACGAAGAAAAATTCCATCAGCCAATTCTGTATGCTTATTCCCTACTGACTGACCTAAAACACCCATCAAAAGGCATTCCTCTATAATAGACAAAAAATTGGGACTAAGTCACCAGGCTTCTTTGTGAAAATGTGCATTATGATATACAGCGAATGATTCTCAAACTTTGTCACGTGTCAGAATCACCTGGGATGAGAGTCTCATCCCAAAGTTTCGGATTCAGTAAATCTGGGATGGGGCCAAGGATTTGCATTTCCATTAAGATCCCTGATACTGCTGCTGCTCCAAGTCTGGGCACCACACTTTGAGAACTACTGCTTTAGACGAATGACTTACTGCCTCTGCAACCCAGGATTGCGATCATTCGTGCTGTTTGTCAATTACTTCTTGCTCTTTTCTGGGCACATAGTAGGATTACATATCCTGGCCCCCTGAGGTTGAATGGGGCCATGAAATCAGTTTGGGCCAGTAAGTTGTGAGCAGAATTAATGTGTGTCACTCCAAGTTAGAGAATTCAACTGCCAATGTGAAACCCTTGAGTGTTTTCTTCCTTTTTGGCTCCAGCTGGATACATTTGAGATAGTGTGTGATTCATTAGCCTGGAATCCCAAGTGACCACATGAACACAACCCCGCTGGCAACCTGCAATAGAGATGTAGCATGAAGAAGAAATAAAACATGTGTTCTTTCAAGCCACAGATATTGTGGGGACGATTGTCTCCACAGCATAACCTGACTTATACCGACTGTTACCCACCTTCCCCCTTCCACTCCCAGCCCCTAGAGGGCAGATTTACATGTAGTGGCCTTTGCTCCAATAATCTTCACTGGTTTCTGTAACCATAATGATGGAGGCTTCAGAAGCTTCAGAAAATTCTTCAAGTCTCTCTTCTCCTTGGAATCTCGATAGGCCACCTGAAGCAGCAGCTCATACTCCTGGACTGGGCCTAGAGAGAGGAAGATAGTCAGGAGCCTCCTTTTTCAGTATGGGAGAGAAGTATTGCCAAGGAAGCCACCAGGAAGAATCATCACATGCAGTCTGGGGACCACGGGTTATGCCACGCTGCTAGTTACTGACTTCTGCTCATCCAGACGTTAAGTAAAAATTAGCATCCAGAGGAACGCTGGCAGACAGCCCCACGTGGTCTAATCTATGTCTACTCTCCCACTTCTGCCAGGCCAGGTGCTCCCACTCTCCCTGACCGATGCCGGCATCAATCACCCTCCTGACTTCACACAGTTCCTCAGGATGCATCCAAGGTCAAGTTTCAGGCATCAAGACCCAAGAGAGAAGAGGTGAGAAAATCCTAGTCACTCTTCCCTCTTGCTCTCCCAGCTCCAGTCTCCTTGAAGGATGTTCAGTATAAAACCCCCGGACTCACACTTTCCTCTCCAAGAGCCCTTTTTTCTCCCGTTAAGAGTTTTCAGTAGTCAACTTTGAGTACCTTTTATGAAATGCAAAAGCAAAACCAAACCAAACCAAACCTTACTTGAGCCTTTATGCGCCCTCAGCTCCGCCCTATCACTCCTGAGCAGCACCTTTTGTTTCCCTAAGGAGAGCCTGTTACGTGTTCTGGGCTCAGGAGAATATGAATCCTAGGAGTATTCTCCCACCCACGACTCACTTAGGCACATTCGCATGAAACGTAGTGTGAGATTTCATGGCATTTCCAGATCATCCCAAGCTCATCTAAGCACCCCAGAGTAGGAATGTAAGGACCTTAGAGAAAAAGAGGGAAAAGGTGAACATCCTTTTATCCTGGGTCTTCTTTGATTGCCACTGGCAGTGAAATCTCTTAGAAGTCTCAGATTTCTCAAGACATCCATGCTTTCTGCTGGGACAGATGAGATGGGGAGCTTCTCTGAGACTGTCCCATTTCTTAGGGGCCCAGGGGACCAGGCAGAAGGGAAATTTATAGAGAAGGAAATGAGCAGATCAATCCCTAGACTTCGGAGGTGGCAGTCAAGAAGGTAGCAGGAAGCTGGCTGAGTCTGACATGCCCCAAACATGGACAAGAGCTTCCCGTCTGTCATAACTTCCACCACCTCACTGCAGAGAGCTGCAGCACTGCCTCTTACTCTCCCCTCTCCTTGCAGATTGGAACCTCTGTTCCCGGTCTTGGGAGCTACACCAAGGAGGGAAAGCTAAGGGGACTCCTTCTCCCGCTGCCCAAGCAGGTAAGAAGTGGGGGAACAGTGTCAGAGGCTCCTGGCACTGGTTCTAGAGCAAGACCGACTAGGTTTGAATCATTCCTCCTGCTCCCTAGCTCTGTGTCTTAATTTCAGCATCTGTAAAATAAAGATGACCGTTGTGCCTAAATCAGAGGGTCATTGTGAGGATTTAATTCATCTAAGGCACTTAAAATAGTGCCTGGCACCTAGGAACAGCTCACTAAATACTAACTGTATTTTTACTGTCAGAGAAAATGTTTTCATGGCATTCCAAGTTGAATTTTTATTTCATTTTCTGGAGAATTGAAGCCTTGTGTGGTGGAAGTTCAATGACACCATTAGCACACTGTTGTATGACAGATCACTGCCCTGCAGAAAGGCTTTTGCGGACTGACCCAGGGACCTAACAACCATCTGTGTGCACCATTGTTTCCGTGAGGAAATATATGCAGTGCTTGAAACATCAGAACAACAAATTAAATTCCAGAACACAACCTATTCCTAGACTGAGGGTTGCGCCCACTAATTACACTGTTGGGACTGAGATAAGGAAGGAAAGGAAGAGTATGGAATGGCTACTTGTCAGGTATGGTGCAGGATACTATGTCTTTATGTATTATTTAATCTTCACAAATGTTTTGCTAGTCCGGATTGCCTTTATGCTCATTTCCCATTTCCCAGATCCGAGGTGTTTAATAGTGTTTTAAAGGTCCTATGGCCAGTCAGAAGCACCACTGAGGCTGGAACCCTGGTCCCTTAGCACCAGGTCTACTGCACCACACTCCCTAAGGGAGACTCACCTGGATGCTCTTTCTTGTTCACACCGAGTCCTCTTTCTGTTTTGATGCCTTCATTTCTCTGTTTAAAAGAAAACAAGAATAATTACGGAAGGGTTTGGTAAAGATGTACTTCCTAAGGCCTTGTTGGATCTCCCAGATGAACTGAAATTATGGATTTAAAATCCAAGTCAGGGATGGTGGAGAGGCAGCTGAGGAAGGCCTCCCTGAGGCAACTTTTGGGCACAACCCTGAAGGAGGTGAGGAAGTAAGGATCCCTGGAGAAAGAACTTTCCTAGCAGAGGGAATAGCACATGCAACGGCCCTGGGGTAAGCGTATGCCTAGCATGTGAGAACAGAGCGAGGAGGCCAGAGTTGACCAGTGGAGTGGGTAAGGGGACAGGGGGAGGAAGTGAGATCAGAGATTATCTCCAAGGAGGTAGGCTGTGTAGATCTTTATAAGGCAATAGCTTGGTTTGTACTTGAGTGAGACGGGAACCCACCAGAGAGCTCTGAACAGAGGTGAGAGTGCTCTACTCTACTTTTTGGATGGCTCAGTCCTGTAGCCATGTCAGGAATAGACAAGCACAGAAGCAACGACAGCATCCTAGGAGTTACTGAAATAACACAGGTGAGAGATACTGTGAGAGATAATGAAGGTGTGGATCAAGGTGGTAGCCACAGAGGTAGAGAGAAATGTTTGAATTCTGGGTGTACTTTAAAGATAAAGCAAAACAAAACAAGAGCCAACGATTTAGATAGGAATTATGGAAAGAGTCAAATATGAAAATCAGTTTTTTGCCCAAGGACAATGGAAGGACATTGATACCACTCACTGAGATGAGAAAGGAGAAGCAGGTTTGGTGAGAAAAAAAATCAAGAATTTAATTTTGGACGTATTAAGTTAAGGGGCCTATCGGACACCCAACTGGAGGTACCACGGAGGTATTAAATACATGGGTATAGAGTCCAGAGAAGAAGGTTGAGATGCAGATGTAAATTTGGGAGCCATCAGAGCACAGAAAACATTAAAACTATGATTCTAGATGAAAGGGTCAAGAAAGTGAGTGTAGTGAAGGTAGAGAGTCCAAGGATTGACCATGCCATTCTTTATGCCTTTCCTCGGTCAAAGAAGCCATAGAAAGAAATGTGCTGAGCTACAGGAGATCTCCAAGATGGCTCGGTCTGGGTTCCTTATTTTGTAGTTAGGTCCTTTAAATTCCAAGAGATGAAACTGTTTGTCCGAGGCTACACACAGCTAACGTGGATCCTATTGAGACAAGGACCCAAGACTTCTGATTTCAAGTCTATTGAATTATGTAGTTCCAGTGGTGGAGACGGGTTTTCAAAGTGCAGAGGGAGAGGGGAGGTGGTAGAGAGGGAAAATGACGCATAGGCCAACTCACCCCCAGGAAGACTTCCCAGCCTTCAGTGAGGGTGAAGAAAGAGATGAGCCAGACCACGCAGACTTGCATCTTCAGCAGGCCTCCCTCCTCCTCCTGGACTCAACGTAAACGACCTGGGCTGTAGTCTGTGGCTAGACAACAGATGAACCATGCAAGGCTGAGGCACGAAAACAAGTCCTTCAAGACAAAATTTAAAAATGTACACAATGGTAGGGCCTAACTGAGTGAATCAGGAGTCCTGAGTGGTTGATGATTTTTCAACTTCGAATATGTAGCCTGAGATACCATTACTTCCACTCCGGTTGCAGAAGTAGGAAGTTTCCATCTTTACAAACTGCCTAGAAAATTGCTCAAGAGCTCTCTTCTCAATGATCACATTTGACAAAACACAGGCTATTTTAAAATCATGACTTGCTTAACTTTGCAACCAAATGCATTTAACATCCAGCCTTTTTATATTTCACGGTTACCTTTTCATCTCAGTAAAAACAAGCATTAAAATAACCAAAGATCCTTAAAACCATGAATATAAGGATAGAATCAGAGGGTTTAAGCATAAAAATAATAATGAACCAATCCAGCAAATTTCTTTCTTCATAGTTGATGTCATTATCAACAAATTATCCTCAAGTTTATGCTTATGTCAGAATAATTTGGACAAAATTCAGCACATAGTCATGGTCACAAAATTAACTATGTATACCCAAGTTATTTGGTGTCAACAACAATAAAAAAATCACCGTAAGTTAGAACGGTTCTGTCCAATATGGTAGCCAATGGAAACATATGGCAATCTAAATTTTAATTTTAATTACAACAAAATGAAATGAAATGAAATTTCTCAGTCACACTAGCCACATTTCAAGTGCTCAAAAACCACAGGTAACTAGTAGCTACCAATGTCAGGCAGTGCAGACACAGAACACTTCCACTATTTTTTTTAAAGATTCATTTCTTGATTTCTTTATTATTTCAAGAGAGAGAAAGAGAGTGCACACGGGGAGAGGCAGAGGGAGAGGAGAGAGAGAATCTCAAGCAGACTCAATGCTGAGCGGGGACCCAGATATGGGGCTTGATCCCACAACCCTGAGATCATGACCTGAGTCGAAATCAAGAGCCAGACGCTCATCTGACCGAGCCACCCAGGCGCCCCAGAACACTTCCATTATTGCCAAAAGTTTTATTAGGCATGGAATAGTATTCAGCCTTAAAACAGAAGGAAATGCTGTCACATGATACAACATGGATAAACCTCAAGGACCTTAGATTTAAAAATAGAAGCCAAATGGAAAAAGACAAATCCTGTATGCTCCCACTTCTATGAAGTATCTAAAGAAGTCAAGCTCATAGAAACAGAAAGTAGAATGGTGGTTGCCAAGGGCTTGGAGGAGGGGAAAACAGGGACTTATTATT
>NC_048236.1:5457048-5480532 GCF_002007445.2 Ailuropoda melanoleuca
AGAGAGAGAAAGAGAGTGCACACGGGGAGAGGCAGAGGGAGAGGAGAGAGAGAATCTCAAGCAGACTCAATGCTGAGCGGGGACCCAGATATGGGGCTTGATCCCACAACCCTGAGATCATGACCTGAGTCGAAATCAAGAGCCAGACGCTCATCTGACCGAGCCACCCAGGCGCCCCAGAACACTTCCATTATTGCCAAAAGTTTTATTAGGCATGGAATAATATTCAGCCTTAAAACAGAAGGAAATGCTGTCACATGATACAACATGGATAAACCTCAAGGACCTTAGATTTAAAAATAGAAGCCAAATGGAAAAAGACAAATCCTGTATGCTCCCACTTCTATGAAGTATCTAAAGAAGTCAAGCTCATAGAAACAGAAAGTAGAATGGTGGTTGCCAAGGGCTTGGAGGAGGGGAAAACAGGGACTTATTATTAAATGGGTGTAAGTTTCAGGGTTGCCGGACAAGAAAGTTCCAGAGCTCTGATGCCCAACAATGCGAATGTACTTAACACTACTGAAACTGCACAGTTAAAAATGGTTAAGATGGTACATTCTGCGTTATGTGGGGTTTTAAACACCATTTTTTGTAAAGTTCTACCGGACAGCATGGAAGGAAGTGAAGGAATACATCCTTAGGGCCTCTCCGCGTTCTTTCATATCTCCATGGGAAAAAATGAAAAACTCTAATTCCCAAACTCACTACCTCACCATGAGAATAAGTGTCCTCACTTAGCAGCACAGAAAATGCAGAGCTGGACCCTCCCTTCCAGCCCTTCCCTAGTTTCCCCGGGTGTACTTTAACCCTCATAGAAACCCGGCCATGCCTGACAGTGCTGCCCCACGCTTCGCTCCCTGATCTACAAAAAAAGAAAAAAGATGTTAGAGACAGGATAAAGACTACCATAGATGTGGCCTACATGTTAGCAGAGACCCTTTCCAGAGCTTTCTAGAGAAGCATGAAAAAGAATAAAACACACAACTTTCATGTTTCCCTTCTCCCCTAAGCTGAATGGTCCTCTTCCGTCCCTACATTCTCGCTTGCCAAACCTCCTCCAAAAACCTACTGATTTGACTCTGAGCAACACCCTGTGCTCCAGATTGTTCTTCTAGACCGTGCTTCTCTAAACTTATCTGCTCTGGGTCTTATTCACTCTGGCCAGCTCTGTGCTTTCCAAAAGTGATAGGCATTTATCCATAGAGCAGGGTTTTCCAAACATTTTGATCAGGACCCATAAAAAGAAATATATTTTATAACGTGTATATGTACACATATATAATAAAATGTATGAGTGTGTATGTATAAAAAACAAAACAGAATAGTTAAATAACAAAACAGTTCTGTGAAACAAAACAATATTTCTGAGGTNTTAATATTTCTGAGGTGTCCCCTTGGATATTCCTACTCTTTTTTTTGCCAAGTTTTTACTTTAATTCCAGTTAGTTGATGTACAGTGTAAGATTAGTTTCAGGTGTGCAATATAGTGATTCAACACTTCCATTCAACACCCAGTGCTCATCACAAGTGCTCTCCTTCGTCCCCATCACCTATTTCACTCATCCCCCATCCACCATCCCCTCTGCCAACCCTCAGTTTGTTCTCTCTAGTTAAAAGTCTATTTATTGATTTGCCTCTCTCTTTTTTTACCCTTTGCTCATTTGTTTTATTCTTTAAATTCCACACACGAGTGAAGTCATATGGTATTTGTCTTTCTCTGACTGACTTATTTCAGTTTAGCATAATATTCTCCATCTCCATCCATGTCATTGCAAATGGCAAGATTTCATTCTTTTATATGACTGAGTAATATTCCATTGTATATATACCCCACATCTTCCTTATCCACTCATCCGTCAATGGACACTTGGTCTGTTTCCATAATGTGGCTATTGAAGACAATGTTGTTATAAATATTGGGGTGCATGTATCCCTTTGAATTAGTATTTTTGTATTCTTGGGTAAATACCTAGTAGTGCAATTTCTGGATTGTAGGGTAGTTCTATTTTTTTAAGATTTTATTTATTTATTTTATGACAGAGAGAGAGCTAGAGCAAGCAGGCAAAGGGGCAGAGAGAGAGGGAGGGAATTTCAAGCAGACTCTGGGCTGAGCACAGAACCTGATGCAGGGCTTGATCTCATGACCCTGAGGTCACGACCTGAGCTGAAACCAAGAGTCGGGTGCTTAACTGACAGAGCCACCCAGGTGCCCCAGGGTAGTTCTGTTTTTAACTTTTTGAAGAACTTCCATACTGTTTTCCAGAGTGGCTGCACCAGTTTGCATTTCCTCCAACAGCGTAAGAGGGTTCCCCTTTCTCCACATCCTCACAAATATCTGTTTCCTGTGTCATTGATTTTTGCCATTCTGACAGGTGTGAGGTGATATCCATTATAGTTTTGATTTGCATTTCCTTGATGGTGAGTGATGCTGGCATCTTTTCATGTGTCTGTGGACCATCTGCATGTCTTATTTGGAAAAATGTCTATTCATGTCTTCTGCCCATCTTTTAATTGGATTATTCATTTTTGGGGTGTTGAGTTTTACAAGTTCTTTATATTTTTTGTATACTAACCCTGTATCAGATATGTCCTTTGCAAATATCTTCTCCCATTCCATAGGTTATCTTTTAGTTTTGTTGATTGTTTCCTTCACCGTGCAGAAGCTTTTTATTTTGATGAAGTCCCAAGAGTTAATTTTTGCTTTTGTTTCCCTTGCCTGAAGAGACATATCTAGAAAGAAGTTGCCGTTCCTGATGTCAAAGAGGTTACTTCCTGTGTTCTCCTCAAGGAGTTTTACAGTTTCCTAGCTCACACTGAGGTCTTTAATCCATTTTGAATTTATTTTCATGAATGGTATAAGAAAGTGATCCAGTTTCATTCTTCATGTGGCTGTCCAGTTTTCCCAGCACCAATTGTTGAAAAGACTGTCTTTTTCCCATTGGATATTCTTTCCTGTTTTGTCAAAGATTAATTGACCATATGGTTGTGGGTTCATTTCTGAGTTTTCTAATCTGTTCCATTGATCTATGTGTCTTTTTTTTGGTGCCAGTACCATACTGGTTTTATCACTATAGTTTAGTAATATAACTTACTTGTCTTTATTTCAATTGTTTTTTGTTTTTGTTTTTGCTTTGGTAAACCGTCACATCTTACTAAATTGATTTACCAATACCTGCTTCGAGTGCAGCCACATTACAGAGGAAGCTTGTGCTCTTTCCAACCTCATTGTCACTTTTTCTCTACTTCCAGAGAAAACTTTTTAATGTCACTTCCTGACCCTGAGCACTATTTGGACCAGGTCTGTAGTGCTAGAGCTTTCAAAGAGGAAAACAGTCACCATGCATGTGGGTGTGACCTATCCTCTCCTCATGCCAGGGCCTGCTTCCAGATGGGAGGCCTGGCCCTTTTATAGCTCTTTCTCTCAATCATTTCTCCAATATCTCTCTCTCTGAAAAATCTTCTTTCTCCCTCATGTTGTCCAGGCTTGAGGCTGCAAACCTGACTCGAAAAAGCCTGGATGACAGCCTGGACATTATGAGGAAACTCTCTCTCATACTCTTGGCCTCTTTATCCCTTCTTCCTCCCATGTGGAGGGTCTATTCCAGGCTGTCTCTTGGACTAGCTAGAAATGGTAAATTGTTACTTACAGTCAGGGTTTCAAGACCAGTGATTCCTGGTCACTGTTCTGTAGGCCAATCATGAATGGCTAGACTCTAAAAAAGGAGGAGGAGAAGGGGGAGAGAGGGGGAAGGAAGAAGAGGGAGAGAAAAGAAAATATTTGGAGGCTCATTAGAAAATACAGGTGCCCCCATCCCACCCTAAACCCTACTAAACCTTAGACAGGCCAGGCCCAGCCATGTGCATAATTAAAGCAACCAAGGGATGTAAGAGTTGTTATTCTAGACTGGTTCTGGAATGGGAAACAGGAGTTCAGCACTGAGGCCAAGCCTGTGATTTGAATTCTACTCTGGGGTATGGGACCAAAGCTCAAACTAGTCAAAATGTTTTCTTTGCTTCCTTGGTGCATACACCTCCTTCTGGGGTAATCGGAAGACTCAATTTCATATAAATAATGACGAATTTTTTAGTGTTCAGTATGTGCCACACAATATTTGAGACACTGTTCATTGTCCAGAATTATTTGTTGGTTTTCTGAAATTCAAATTTAACTGGGCATCTTCTATTTAACAATTATTCAATTTGGGAAAATGGTATCTCGAGGCACATGGGACCCAAGCACTGTGGCTGGATTGCCCAGGGTTCAGGGGCCAGCTTTGACATTTATCAAGTGGATGTCCTCTAACATTTTCTCAGGGTTTCCATACCTCAGTTTACTAATCTATCACATGGAGAAAATAGTATTAATTCAGAGGTTCTTAGGAGATCTGAATGCATTATTGCATGTAAAGTACCCAGAACAATGCCTCTCGGGTAGTAAGCCTCAATTATGGTTAGCAATTAATACTGCATTACTGAAATTTAAATACATCACCACTCTTTATAGTTACTTGTTGAATTGTGTCAGAATTTGACTTCAATTGTGAGTCAAATTAACTTACCAAATAAAAAGTGCTCCTGGGTCAATGACCACCACGATGTAAATGGAAGGATGGGACCCAGCCTCAAGGTAATAAAAATACATTATTACAGTAACTGAATTATCTGACTCAAAAGAGAGTNAGGCAAAGGGGCAGAGAGAGAGGGAGGGAATTTCAAGCAGACTCTGGGCTGAGCACAGAACCTGATGCAGGGCTTGATCTCATGACCCTGAGGTCACGACCTGAGCTGAAACCAAGAGTCGGGTGCTTAACTGACAGAGCCACCCAGGTGCCCCAGGGTAGTTCTGTTTTTAACTTTTTGAAGAACTTCCATACTGTTTTCCAGAGTGGCTGCACCAGTTTGCATTTCCTCCAACAGCGTAAGAGGGTTCCCCTTTCTCCACATCCTCACAAATATCTGTTTCCTGTGTCATTGATTTTTGCCATTCTGACAGGTGTGAGGTGATATCCATTATAGTTTTGATTTGCATTTCCTTGATGGTGAGTGATGCTGGCATCTTTTCATGTGTCTGTGGACCATCTGCATGTCTTATTTGGAAAAATGTCTATTCATGTCTTCTGCCCATCTTTTAATTGGATTATTCATTTTTGGGGTGTTGAGTTTTACAAGTTCTTTATATTTTTTGTATACTAACCCTGTATCAGATATGTCCTTTGCAAATATCTTCTCCCATTCCATAGGTTATCTTTTAGTTTTGTTGATTGTTTCCTTCACCGTGCAGAAGCTTTTTATTTTGATGAAGTCCCAAGAGTTAATTTTTGCTTTTGTTTCCCTTGCCTGAAGAGACATATCTAGAAAGAAGTTGCCGTTCCTGATGTCAAAGAGGTTACTTCCTGTGTTCTCCTCAAGGAGTTTTACAGTTTCCTAGCTCACACTGAGGTCTTTAATCCATTTTGAATTTATTTTCATGAATGGTATAAGAAAGTGATCCAGTTTCATTCTTCATGTGGCTGTCCAGTTTTCCCAGCACCAATTGTTGAAAAGACTGTCTTTTTCCCATTGGATATTCTTTCCTGTTTTGTCAAAGATTAATTGACCATATGGTTGTGGGTTCATTTCTGAGTTTTCTAATCTGTTCCATTGATCTATGTGTCTTTTTTTTGGTGCCAGTACCATACTGGTTTTATCACTATAGTTTAGTAATATAACTTACTTGTCTTTATTTCAATTGTTTTTTGTTTTTGTTTTTGCTTTGGTAAACCGTCACATCTTACTAAATTGATTTACCAATACCTGCTTCGAGTGCAGCCACATTACAGAGGAAGCTTGTGCTCTTTCCAACCTCATTGTCACTTTTTCTCTACTTCCAGAGAAAACTTTTTAATGTCACTTCCTGACCCTGAGCACTATTTGGACCAGGTCTGTAGTGCTAGAGCTTTCAAAGAGGAAAACAGTCACCATGCATGTGGGTGTGACCTATCCTCTCCTCATGCCAGGGCCTGCTTCCAGATGGGAGGCCTGGCCCTTTTATGGCTCTTTCTCTCAATCATTTCTCCAATATCTCTCTCTCTGAAAAATCTTCTTTCTCCCTCATGTTGTCCAGGCTTGAGGCTGCAAACCTGACTCGAAAAAGCCTGGATGACAGCCTGGACATTATGAGGAAACTCTCTCTCATACTCTTGGCCTCTTTATCCCTTCTTCCTCCCATGTGGAGGGTCTATTCCAGGCTGTCTCTTGGACTAGCTAGAAATGGTAAATTGTTACTTACAGTCAGGGTTTCAAGACCAGTGATTCCTGGTCACTGTTCTGTAGGCCAATCATGAATGGCTAGACTCTAAAAAAGGAGGAGGAGAAGGGGGAGAGAGGGGGAAGGAAGAAGAGGGAGAGAAAAGAAAATATTTGGAGGCTCATTAGAAAATACAGGTGCCCCCATCCCACCCTAAATCCTACTAAACCTTAGACAGGCCAGGCCCAGCCATGTGCATAATTAAAGCAACCAAGGGATGTAAGAGTTGTTATTCTAGACTGGTTCTGGAATGGGAAACAGGAGTTCAGCACTGAGGCCAAGCCTGTGATTTGAATTCTACTCTGGGGTATGGGACCAAAGCTCAAACTAGTCAAAATGTTTTCTTTGCTTCATTGGTGCATACACCTCCTTCTGGGGTAATCGGAAGACTCAATTTCATATAAATAATGACGAATTTTTTAGTGTTCAGTATGTGCCACACAATATTTGAGACACTGTTCATTGTCCAGAATTATTTGTTGGTTTTCTGAAATTCAAATTTAACTGGGCATCTTCTATTTAACAATTAGTCAATTTGGGAAAATGGTATCTCGAGGCACATGGGACCCAAGCACTGTGGCTGGATTGCCCAGGGTTCAGGGGCCAGCTTTGACATTTATCAAGTGGATGTCCTCTAACATTTTCTCAGGGTTTCCATACCTCAGTTTACTAATCTATCACATGGAGAAAATAGTATTAATTCAGAGGTTCTTAGGAGATCTGAATGCATTATTGCATGTAAAGTACCCAGAACAATGCCTCTCGGGTAGTAAGCCTCAATTATGGTTAGCAATTAATACTGCATTACTGAAATTTAAATACATCACCACTCTTTATAGTTACTTGTTGAATTGTGTCAGAATTTGACTTCAATTGTGAGTCAAATTAACTTACCAAATAAAAAGTGCTCCTGGGTCAATGACCACCACGATGTAAATGGAAGGATGGGACCCAGCCTCAAGGTAATAAAAATACATTATTACAGTAACTGAATTATCTGACTCAAAAGAGAGTCCTCGACAGTGTGGATGTCAAGAAATACTCTGTGTGTGTGTGTGTGTGTGTGTGTGTGTGTGTGTGTGTGTGTCCGTGTGTGTCCAGAGTAACCTTAAACCCCACTTAACTGCGACTTTCCTAGAGGCAACCCTCATAGCATTTTCAGCACTTCCTTTCCAAGCTGAAAGGGTCCTGATTATTAAAAACTTCTCAGAATCTGTGTGCCCCTGCCACAGACGAGGAACTCTTGTTGATATCAGAGTATGTGTTTACATCACGCGCTCTGTGGCAGCTGGGGGCCGATGTTGCCTGACCCACAGCTGTGTTGGCACGGGCTGCGGTGGGAAGGCGTATTCATGGTAGAACCCCCCTCACTTCCTCGAATTCATTCAAGTGAATTTATTCTGATAATCCCTGTCCTTCAGTTTCCAGCGAACAATCATTAGGATTTGCTGCTGTGCCTCTGGAGAAGGCCGTCAATTGTCTCCCCATTCTTCCAGTTACGTATTTATGGGCTCCAAATATTATTTATTTATGTCAACAACTGTCACCTTATCAACAGTGGGCCTGAGTTGGAACTGCTCGCACCTACACTTCCCAACATTTATAGCAACAGTCCAAACTTAGGCTCTGTTGCACACGTGGGTTGCTTTCCTGGCACCAATATTTATGGGATTGTTTCTTCCTCTATAAACAGAAGAATTCCCAGTAGAGTTGTCTCCCTCCTCTCTGTCCTGGACTCACAGGAGCACACGTGCATAACACACACACACACACACACACACGTGCATTCACACACTATTGGAAACAGCAGATCTCCAGTTAGGATCTGAAGGACACCATGACTCAAATAGAAGTGACTGTTTTACAGGCAGAGGACCTGTAAAACCTTGGTTTTATTTCACCCTGTATTTTATAACTTTTTGGTAACATTTTCATTGGGATCTCCCTTTATGGAGGAATCCTTGGGTCTTTTGCCTTTGAGACAAGTTTCTTTGTGCTGCTTTAAGTAGACAGATCTAGTAGAGGTCAGATGAAAAGGTAGGTGGGGAGAGAGAAAACCACCACTCCACATCTGGAAAACTACTGAGAGGTTTGGTGAATCTTAAGCTAGCCGCACTTCTGAAAGAACTACGATTTAAAGTTATCTAAGATCTCAGTGACTGTCTGCAGAAACATGTGCACACGGTACAATTTTAAGGGTGTATTTTACATTTTCGCATGTTTTTAGCGCGCTTCTCTTGCATAACATAATGGAAAAGAGCTAGATGAATTAGACTCTAACCGCAGGTTTGTCTCTTACCTGTCAGAACTTGTGACAGTTAAAGAGAAAAGCAAACAATGCTGGAACTCAGTTTCCTCTTCTATAAAATAAGCAATAGGATAAGGTGAGCTCAGATCCACCCACATTTGGATTCTACTGTTATACACCCATTGCCCAGTTTCTCTTGGGGTATTATTTATTTATTCTTTTCTTTAGTGTCTGTTGGTCATCAAATCTAAGCTAGGAAAGATTTAAAAATTTTCCTGGGCTTTACACCTGTTTCCTCCTTAAACTTGTTATTATAATTCTGGATTATCTGTTGAGATGGGCTGAGCACCTATTAAGAACAAAGTCCTTGGGTTGAGAAGAGAGGTGTGATTTTTAAGAATCCCAGGATCATAAGGCTGGAAGAGACAAAAGGAATGACTTAGCTCAGTCATTCCTTCCCCAGACGCTTTACCAATCTGCTAAACTCTAATTTGTTCAACCACTGGATATTGAGAGCCTCTAATTTCCCAGGCACGGTGCCACGCACTGGCAGTTCATAATACAGTCAGGCAGGGCGTTCATGCACGCTAGCTCCGCCCATTAAGGGAAACTCCAAAAGCAGTGATCCAGACCCACTTTTGAAAACAACCGCTGGGTGGCTAGGGTCTCTTTGTTCCCTATTTTAAACTCTGCAACATTTCCTTAAATGGATCTCCCTTTAGAGTCCAGTGTGTGACCCTACCTCCTCGTCAGGTCCTCTTCGATCCAAAAATTGAGAAACACTTTTTACAAGTCTGTGTGTCCTTTCCCACTCATGGGACCTTTGGCTACAGAGCATTTCTCATATTGCTGGTGCTGTCGGCCTAGCACGGCTGTGTGCTCCCCAGTAACAAAGATTGTGGGCTTTTTAAAGCTTTTTCATCTGTACTTTGTATCTCAGCGAAGATACAGAATGATCTGTTGTTCTTAGTTCATCACCTAATACTTCTTCTGATGTCCTGGTAGAGTTCATTTCCTACAGACAAGTCCAGCTCAACTCCGTTGTAAGAGCCTGACTGCCACACTCAGGGGTTGGCTCTCTTCCCAACCCCTTATAACTGAAGGTTTTCTCCCGTCATTCATGGTTCCGTAGAGCCAACATTAGCACCAAGCCCTTAAAGGACGATTAATGGCATTCCAGGGAAGGTGCCAAGCTGCTTCTTCCAGCCAAGCCTTTGGCTCTGCAGTGGGGACCCAGCCTTCCCGGAATCCCCAGGTCGGGTTTATTTCCCATCTTCCCCGCATGATTCTGCTTACTTAGAGCAGGTAAAAACCCATGGAATTTGAACTTCCTCTTGCATTGTTCCCTTGAAAAAGTTCTTGAATAGCACTTGAGGGAGGCGATGGTTACATGATAAGAAATAAGAGAAATTCTTTGTAATTTGCTAAATGCTCTCATATGTATCAATTTGCTTATTTTGACAATCTTATAAATAAAGTGGGGATCATTTCTATTTCACACTTGCAGAAAATGAGAAGGGTAAACCTAAATTCTAAATAAAAAGAGTTTATCAACTATTTCTCTAAATTTCTCTCCCCAAAGAATCTAGTATTTTTCTTGGACTCTGAGCCAGTGCATTTTGTTGCTTGGGATATGATTTTAATAAGGTCTTGATTGTTAATTTGATGTCCATCTGAGTTCCTTACAAATAAGCTTTCTTTGTTCAAGAAAAAGAAGAATATCCGTTTCAAAGCTATCCTCCTAGCAAATGTGAGTGTTGTCTGTGTCTAAGGATGAAAACACACTTTATCAGGCCTATTGGAAAGAACCAGAGAACAAGTGTGCGGCATCTTCCTATGCGCATGGGCAGATTAAAGATGCTACAAGCTTTTCTTGGGTACCTTTTTAGATAAGAGTAAAACTGAAATCCAACTTTCATTCAATGCTTAGACTGATAAATCTTAATTATTTCAAATATACTTAAGAACATTCATTCTTTGTTTCCCTATGCCTATTAACAGTATTTTCATCATAACTTCCTAATGAGTAAAAGCAAGTTTCCCAATCATATTCCCCAAATGCTTCTTCTAGGCAAACAACCAGTTTCCTGGCATTCCACCTCTCCTGCAAATATTACAACAGTCCATACTCCAAAACCTCCCAGGCCCCACACTACATTCAGATAAAGCGCACACGCATGATGGTGGCAAATTAGTTATTTGGATTCCTACAATCTGCCTTCAAACATTCCTTTCTGTTAAGCTTCTTCCTGTGCATCCTTAATTCCGGGCAAACTGGGATTTTTCCAGGTTAGAGTAAAGGGCTACCTCAAAAGGTCTGCATTTTGAATTTTGATCAGTGTGGCCAAAATGCCCTCCCCATTTGTACACACCCCAGCGAGGTGTAGAAATGCCAGCTTCATCACACTGTTCCCAGCACCTTTTTTAAAGTTTGCCAAATTGATAGGCAAAATTTTTGCCTAATTGATTTAATTTCCATGTCTTTGATTTTCGCTAAGATTATGCTTTCTTTTTTTCAGATGTTTATTAGCCATTTGTACTTTTTTTTTTTCCTGGCTTGACAATTTAAGTCATTGTTCAAAGTTTTTCTATTGGAATGTTTACTTTTTCTTAAGAACTGCTGCTTTGGAATTTTTATATAACATGGATATTAGCTCTTTGTTACTTCTGTTATAAATTCTGTTAAAATTTTTTTAACTTTCTATGTTCTGCACAAGAGCTCATGAAATCACATCTGTCACTCTTTCCCATGATACATTTTAAACTAGGGGTTCTGCTCAAAAATCTTTTTTATAAAATGATCGTACAAATATTCTTTTGTTTTTTTTTTCCTAAACCTTCTTTAATCTTAAAATACGTTTAAGCTTTTAATCCTTCTGGAGTTACTTTAAGTTTTGGTGTGAAATAAGTGTTTATTTTCATTTTCCTCCAAATGAACAACCAGTTATCCCAACTATGTTTCTTGACTAAAACATGCTTTAGCAAGACACCTTGATAATTCTTTATCAGCTTTAAAGGCCACCTTCGTCGTATAATAAAATCCTGACTTAAATATCTGTAAATTCTACCGCTGTGTCTTTTCTTCTACTTACTTGTTTAATCGGTATTTTGGTCAACAACCTAGTAGAGTGTTACATGCCTCAGAAATAAATCATTAAGTTTCTTATGAGAAACAATTAGCCTGGTTCTCTAAGAGATTAAGCACAGGGAAGTCTTCAAGCAAAATTGGGCTAAACTACAAACACAAGTATGCAGGGTTTTCATGGAAAACATAATCTGCTTAATACCAAGTCTCTTTACCCAAAACTTTGCAGGTGTGGATCTATTCCATTATGACAAGCTACCCAATAGTGTGAATTTATAGTAAATGCCTGCTTATCCCTCACAATAAAGAAACTCATACAGTTTTTTTAATTTCATCTTATGATAAAAAAGCAAACAAGGAAATTATCTAAGACTTCATTTAAAGTCTTTATTCTAGGGGCACCTGGGTGGCACAGCAGTTAAGCGTCTGCCTTCGGCTCAGGGCGTGATCCCGGCGTTATGGGATCGAGCCCCACATCAGGCTCCTCTGCTATGAGCCTGTTTCTTCCTCTCCCACTCCCCCTGCTTGTGTTCCCTCTCTAGCTGGCTGTCTCTATCTCTGTTGAATAAATAAATAAAATCTTTAAAAAAAAATAAAGACTTTATTCTAAAAGACTTTATTTAAAACAAAATGAAAAACTAGAGCTTCCAAGGTTTGTGGGTCTCAGAGATCAAGAACGGACATTTGCACTGAGGACCCGGAGGCCCCACGGTGGCCATGAGAACCCCCATCAACAAGATTTAACTCTAGTTTGCCCAGTTTGAGAGCTACATACCTTACCGCTGTTTCCTTTACATCTCATTTATTCAACCGACTGCACACGGGGAATTTACTACAACTCCATGAAATGCCTGGGCACTTTCACACTTGTTCATTCTCATGGATTTTCATTCTCAACATCTTAGAGTTCCGGGTTTCCACCTGCCATGGGACAGGAGCCTCTGAGACTCTCTGTGGCTTGCAGGGGAGGGGTGTGGTAAGAGAGCCTCCCTTCCCCACTGGTTTGGGTACTAGGGTTGTGGCTCTCAGCAAGTCTGGAACCAGTGGGGCGTGTGAGAGAGGATGTGTCAGGCTGTGATGCCGTAGACCTTTCCCACTGTCTCTCCGAGTTTCTAGATTATTTTCACAGCTACTAAGACCAGGTATCTAGCCCCTCTGGAACTGTGGAGACAGACCCTGCCATCCCGACAGCACTTCCCTGCTCACACACAACTCAAACTCCGTGATGTGTCTGGGAACAGGGTTTCCCCTTTTCTGTAGCTATGGGTATTTCCTGCCAAAGAACTTTAGAGAGAGAACAAAGTAGAATATTGTTAAAGTTGCAAATACATGTTTAGATCGGGTGGAACACGGTTTCATAAGGAGTGGCATTCAGCAAAACAGAATTCAGTGACATTGTCCCAAGGATGCCACTTGTCCACCTTCTGAGCTCTTCCCCCTTGTGACACACCCCTACCACTGGTGATGCCCTTCAATACCCAGGACCCTCTTGCTGCTTTCAGTTTGCCCTCCCTCCCAACCAAAGGGCTTAAATTAGTCACTTATACTGTAGTTTAAGTGAATGTGCTCATTTATTTTTTTCCTACAATAGTCGCATTCCTTTAATTGTGGAATGAATGACATCAGAGGGCGTATGGATGCAAAAGTCTGGTGTTCCCCTTACCCTCAGCACAGCAAGACATAAATCCTCTAATGGGAACCGTATCCCTACTTGGAAAAAAAATTAAAGAAATGTACTCTCTTTCTAGAGAAGTAGGACATGCAAACCTATGAGGCATGGCAGCAACAATTCCCATCAATTTGTGGCTATGCACAAAAGAGAAGGGTTTTCAAGTCAACCTGAGAAGCCTCAACATGCATACATATATTTTAAATCCTAATTTAAATGTATTTTAAATCTTTTGTTTGTTTGTTTTGAAGATTTTATTTATTTACTTGATAGAGAGAGAGCACGCACATACACGCACAAGCAGGGACAGCGACAGGCTGAGGGAGACGGAGAAGCAGACTCCCCACTGAGCAGGGAGCCCGACGTGGGGCTTGATCCCAGGACCCTGGGATCATGCCCTGAGCTGAAGGCAGACGCTTAACCGACTAAGCCACCCAGGAGCCCCTCTTACTTTAAATCTTAATGCTTATTGCCATCATTTTGCAAATCAAGTAACCAGAGCACGAAAAAGCTAATAATGTGCTCAAAGTAATAATACTGGCTAATAGTTGAATGAAGTATTATTTTTGCAGCCATTTTTGTTAGATTGTTTTTCATTTTGGTTATGGTTGGATAATTAGCAGTGGCTCTATTACAGGAAAATACCCATAAAAGGCTCTGCTAATATTTGAATAAGTTATAGAATAAATGTTTATCTATCTTTATTATTTCTTTTCTATCTGTAATTTTCCACCTATGTGTGTTATTATCAGGATTCGATTAATGGATATCATCATGCAAAAGCCACTGGCATCATTTCTCCACATCTCTTCCACTTTGACCTTCTTTCTGTACTTTCTTCAGTAACTTCCCGTCATCTAGGATATTGGGTTTACATAAATGGATTTTTCTTTAAAAAAAAAAAAAGAAAAGAAAAAGGAAAAGAAAAAGAAAAATTGCCAATTTTCAAGGCCTGTCGGTCAGAAAATACAGTGTATCACTTTATATTTATTAGGGGGAAGGAGAGGAGAAATGATTATAAGGGTCAATTTTGTGATTTTTCTGAGTCCAGGGAGGGAGCTAAGTTGGGAAATACTTCCCAGATTTATACTGGTTCAGGCAAAGCTCATTATAAATTCGTCTTAAAGTGAAAATGAACTTAATCCGCTCAAGCATATTTTTTAAGAGATTGCTGAAGCTGATAAATTACTGACCAGTGGAATCCTGAAATTGTTATTTTTAATGAGTATCCTTGGTGGCATCTTCTTTATTCCAGTCAATCTACCTCTCAGGCGCACCTGGAGAGTAGGGGGCCCTGGGCTCTAATCCACAGAAAGAAGTGTGCGCTTTGAGTGGGAAAACCTGAAATCTGAGAATTAGCAAATCACCTCAATTAATACAGTCACCAAGAGGATGACCACTCCTGTCTCTGCTCATTGCTTTTTCCATTCTCTGTTCCTTTATTTAACCTTCTTCAGGAAATGGGTTTTTGAAATCAGAGTCATCCCCCGGGGGGGAGGGGAAACCATCTCAAATTAACAGATAGTACTGGTAAGAGTAATACACATTCTAAGGGATCAAATCACAGCTCTGGGGCTTACCTGGTGATTCCTCTCTCCACAGCCTCTGGGAGCCCTTCCTCCAGTGTACTTGTGATTCAATCACTTCTTAATGCTGTTTGGAAAGACATCGCTAATTAATATCTGAACGGCGGCTCACGGACATTCAGGCAGGTCCACTGATACCTAAGCGACTCCTGGTTCGTGCAGCTGCCCTTGTAGGCAGACAAGCCCAGGACACACCCCCTTCAAGAAGGAAAGGTGAAATACTTTTCGGCTGACTCTCCCTCCCACTTGGAGTCAATACCAGGCTGGTAAGAGGAAGGAGCTCTGAGTCCAAGACCTAATGATTCTTGCCACCGACGACAGATTTCTGAAACCACAAAAGGAAAATGGGAGAAAAATGCTCAGGGGAATGCGGACCACTTCTGTCCTAGATCTGTCTGCTACAAAATGCCACTCTGTCGAGCTTTCGGGTCCAGCCTCAGGACGCCCCGGGTCATACCCCATAAAGCAGAAGGAATGCGACCTTCACGTATCATTCCAGTTGGGGGAGGTGGGCAATTCCAGGGGAGTGAAGGGAGGGATCCGTATTATTTTTCCTTTGCTGACTTTCTCACTCAAAGCTGAAGAACCAACTTGGTTCTTTCCCAGACAAAGGAAGCTCACCCCTAGCAGTGGCATGATACGGAATGGGGGCATAATACAGAATGGGGGCTGGCCAAGCAGAACAACAGTGTACATGCCGACAGTGAATGACTTCTGTAGATTCTTTGTCCTTAGAAAACCTAGAACTAAACTTCTTAACTTTTTCATACATGTTTCTTTCCTTCCTAAGGATTCACCTGGTTAGAAAACTAACACTGTCTGTATTACAAATGCCTTGAAGTGGCCTTAAACCACTCCCTGTTTTGCAAATGACCTGGGGTGGCTCACAATGCCAGTGCACTAAAAAAACTATATTAGAATGGAAATAGGGAGGGTGCCTGGGTGGCTCAGACTGTTAAGCGTCTGCCTGTCTGCCTTCGGCTCAGGTCATGATCCCAGAGCCCTGGAATTGAGCCCCTCCTCGCCTCCAGCTCCCTGCTCTGCTGGGAGCCTGCTTCTCCCACTGCCTCAGCCCCTCCCCCTACTTGCGCTCCTTATCTCATTCTCTGTCAAATAAATAAATAAAATCCTTAAAAAAAAGAATAGAGATAAAAAAAACTTCTGCACAGCAAAGGAAACAGTCAACAAAGCAAAGAGGCAACCCATGGACTGGGAGAAGATATTTCCAAATGACACTACAGATAAAGGGTGGGTATCCAAGATCTATGAAGAACTTCTCAAACTCAACATCCAAAAAACAAGTAAGTCAAAAAATGGGCAGAAGACATGAACAGACACTTCTCCAAAGAAGACGTACGAATGGCTAACAGACACATAAAAAATGTTCAACATCATTAGCCATCAGGGAAATTCAAATCAAAACCACGTTGAGATACCACCTTATACCAGTTAGAATGGCAAAATTGACAAGGCAAGAAACAACAAATGTTGGAGAGGATGCAGAGAAAGGGGAACCCTCTTACACTGTTAGTGGGAATGCAAGTTGGTACAGCCACTTTGGAAAACAGTGCGGAGGTCCCTCAAAAAGTTAAAAATAGATACCCTATGACCCAGCCATTGCACTACTGGGTATTTACCCCAAAGATACATAGTGAAAAGAAGGAGCACATGCACCCCAATGTTCATAGCAGCAATGTCCACAATAGCCAAACTGTGGAAGGAAACGAGATGCCCTTCAACAGATGACTGGATTAAGAAGTTGTGGTCCATATATACAATGGAATATTACTCAGCCATCAGTAAGAATGATTACCCAACATTTCCACCAGCATGGATGGAGCTAGAGGGGATTATGCTAAGCGAAATAAGCCAAGCACAGAAAGACAATTATCACATGGTTTCACTTATTTGTGGAACATAAGGAATAGCAGGGAGGACATTAGAAGAAGGAAGGGAAAAATGAAGGGGGCAAAACAGAGGGGGAGCTGAACCACGAGAGACTATGGACTCTGGGAAACAAACTGAGGGCTTCAGAGTAGAGGGAGGGGAGGGATTGGGATAGGCCGGTGACGGGTGTTAAGGAGGGCATGTATTGCATGGAGCACTGGGTGTTAAACGCAACTAATGAATCATGGAACATTACATCAAAAACCAAGGATATACTGTATGGTGACTAACATAATATAATAATTTTTTTAAAAAAGAATAGAAATAAGGAAACACAAACTGTAAAATTTCCTTATAAGCCACACAAACTATAAAAAGGGAAGCCATAAAAGTAGAGCGTCAATTAAGAAAACGAATGCAAATAAAAACCTACGCAGTAGCTACAGTAGTTCATAAATTTGAAACTTCACTTTAGCAGAGCTGCCGAGCATTCAAAGAAAAGCGGAAGCTAATCAGGTATATTGTTATCACAAAAGAGGAAACATTCTTCTTCTTAGGAAGGAGAAAATGATCTTCGGAGCACTAAATTCTAATAGAAACATCTTTTATAGAATGAACAATACTCCTAATAAAATTGGAGCCCATAATGTCACGCCGAAGGTCTTTTGTGCCAAGAAGGCTCAAACACAATGTGACCCTCTTGTTTCCAACACCAGTTGAGCCACTTGGTCTTTAGCACAATTCTTCCTGATTAAGTAGGAATCTGGTCCAGGGAAAACTTGTCAAGATAAAAAGGTCTACTTGACTATCCCTAACTGTTCAAAGGCAACGACCAGCCTTTGAATCCCACCAGTCTGGGCAGGATAGAGCTGGTCTCATAATGTAATCAAGTTAATTCCATTCTCCTCTGTGCCCTTTCTGCAGGGTTTTGCCTCTTCCCTGATCCACCAATTGTAAGTGGAGACCAAATACAGAGAGTGGAGAGCTTCCAGGAGGACTTCACTTAATTGATCCAATGTCTGAAGTCCTAGGATTAGATGCTATCTTTTCAGCTCAGTGCTGCCCTTTTCCTATTATCTGTATTAAAGTGTGAGTGCCTGTAGGAGCACAGAAGTCACTGATACCTTAGTGGGAATGTGTTTATAAAATGGGACTANAAGGACTTCACTTAATTGATCCAATTTCTGAAGTCCTAGGATTAGATGCTATCTTTTCAGCTCAGTGCTGCCCTTTTCCTATTATCTGTATTAAAAAGTGTGAGTGCCTGTAGGAGCACAGAAGTCACTGATACCTTAGTGGGAATGTGTTTATAAAATGGGACTAATAATCTACTGATGACTTAGGGAGCAAAGTGGCTATGGAATTGGACAGGGATAAAGGGAAAGAGCAAGGCAGACAAAATGGCCCCTCACTACGGAGCTTCATGAGGGAAGGGCTTGAAGCTCACACACAACCTCTGTTACTGATCTCCAGCTCATCGTGTTGTAAAGCCCAGTTACTTCCTAGGGGCTGGCCTATGGCCTAAGGAACCCAAGGGATCCCTACAGTTTCTTATTAGACCAAACACGTTTTAGCGGATAGTAGAAAATTAGACAACCAATAGACATCAATAATTTCTTGAGCACATTGGTTTGGGGGGGAAATCTGACTCTAAACAAACGAATATATTTAATAGTTTTTTAATTCCATATCTAATGGAAGGAAATCATAGTGTATGCCCAATATTTAGGTTGTTTCACAAACAGGGTGTGCTTTTGAATTACTGATGACTCACCAGTAAGCCACTTACTCACCCCTTCTAGTTTCCTCCTAACGATCTACTAACACATGCGATGCTAATTCCTCAGTACTTCCTGGTCAGGTTATAGGGTTCTCCAGTCCCTGCAGAGGACAGGAAACAAAAGAAAGCAGCACTGGTTTTAGCACTGTGGCAGCATTATGACATAACACTGCTCTGTGCCCAGAAAGAGCTGACCTTCTGCGAAGGCAGAGTTGAGGAAGCCTGGCTCTTCTGGTATAATTGTAATTCTCCTTCCGCCACGAAATCTCACACACATTCACCCATGAAGCAGGAACAAGTTGTTCACCTGAGCATACAAAGGCAGCTAAACAAATGTGTTTTGGTCCTTCTGGTCTACTTTACATCTCTTTTCTGGTAATCTTGACCACAGAGTTTCCTTGACTAGGCCGGGCCCCGCATCCTACAGATGCCCAAGAGAACAAGGAGGAAGACCAGAGGCTGAGGGAGCACTTTGAGACCTGCCATGTCTTCTGTTTGTTTGTGTTGGTTTCCTGAACAGTCTGATGGCTTAGTTTCCCAGCAAAAAGACAGAGTCACAGGAATAAACAGCCACAAACCTGAGGCCCTGGAGAAAGGACTGGAAAACGGAATCACGGTATTGGAACTCATTTCTAAATCTCATCCCGTCTTATCACTGGGTGTGAGGTGATGTCTGAATGAGGTCAGTAGGTGAACCTGGAGCAGACCCTGGAGGAGAGTATGTATCCCTCAGGGGTGCCAGGCATTCTTTGCCTTTGGTCTTAGAGAAGCTCTAATCCAGGGGCCACAAACACAATTGGCTGCCTTGAGTGCTATGGTGACTCAAGGGTGAGATAGGCCCTAAGCTGTTTCAAGTGGCTTCATTTCATATTATGAAATGATTCAGTGCAGTAAGAAATATTTCAGGGGTGCCTGAATGGCTCAGTCAGTTAAGCATCTGCCTTTGGCTCAGGTCATGATCTCTGGGTCAGGGGATCGAGGCCCACATTGGGCTCTGTGCTCAGCGTGGAGTCTGCTTGTCCCTCTCCTTCTGCTCTTCCCCTTGCTCTGCTCGCACTCACTCTCTCTCTCTCTCAAATATATAATTAATTAAATATAATCTTTAAAAAATATATTTTGGGGCGCCTGGGTGGCTCAGTCAGTTAAGCATCTGCCTTTGGCTCAGGTCATGATCTCCTCGGGGTCCTGGGATCAAGCCCCATGTGGGGCTCCCTGCTCAGCAGGAGTCTGCTTCTCCCTCTCCCTCTGCTCCTCCCCACACTCGTGCTCTCTCTTTCTCTCTCTCTGGCTCACTCTCTCAAATACATAAATAAAATCTTAAAAAATATATTTCAGGCACGGACCACCTAGGTGGCTCCGTCAGTTAAGCATCCAACTCCTGATTTCAGCTCAGGTCATGATCTCAGCGTTGTGAGATCAAGCCCTGCATTGGGCTCCACATTGGGTGTGGAGACTGCTTAAGATTCTCTCTCCCTCTCCCTCCACTCACTCTTGTTTGCTCTCTCTTTCTCTAAAAAAAAAAAAAAAAAAGGAAGGAAGGAAGGAGAAGAAAAGAAATATTTCAGGTATATATTTTTTAAAACCCTGAAAAGAACAGTGGAAAGAAGAAAGGTTGAGTGTAAAATGTAAATTATAGAAATTTTTCCTAACTAATATGATAAGATTTTATCAAAACAGATATAGTCTCCTAACACTCAGAACTAGGACTTAAAATAAAGAGAGGTGGACAGGGAATTTTTAAGCTATTTGAGGATAAAGCTTAGTCAAAGGGACTTATAAGAAACTCTCGGGCGGGGGGGGGGGCGGGCAGTGATATTCAATAATAATTGTAATGTTAGCCTTTAAATAAAGTACATTCAAATAAACAGAAGGAGAGTTCACAAAACTGTAGGAAATCTTTTTCCATTGGTATCAGTGACAAGAGTAACAATCTACACACATGAACTCTGGCCGGGACAGAAAACCAGAGAAGACATCAATGATCGAACACGTAGTAACAGCTCACATTTACTAAGCACTTACTATGTTCCAAGTACTGTTCTGAGCAGCATCCGTGTGTTTTTATACTCCCAGCGACCTGCAAGGCATTACCACTACCATCACCATTTCCCAGGTCAGGAAATAGAGGTACAGAGCGGTTAAGTAAATGATGGGCCAGGGCACCAACCTGCCTTCAAAGGCTGTGATCTGTTACCCTATGCTCTGCTGCTTCTCAGAGACAGGTAAGAAATGCAAACAGGAGTATACAATTCTTCCAAAATAACCAAAGGAAAGACAAAGGTGACATCATGGCTTAGATGCTAATGAGACGTAGGATTCTTATCATCTGAACCTTTCACAGTAAACTGCAGAGCTCCCAAAGCCCTATAGAATCCACCTTTCCATTTCATTCAACAAGGAAGCTTCCAACGTCACTAAAAACCGAGGCCTGGGCAAAGTCAGCAGGGCCAGGCAAAACTCCACCATACCCTTTCATCAGTTCAGCACACACAGTATCTGAATGGCAGAGCTAACACTGAGAGAGAAAGCTATGGACTCTGAAAGCAACGAACTTTGGTTTTTTTCACTCTGCTTGTCTTTAAAATGAGCATTATACAGCATCAATCATCCTCCTTTCCAAGCTCGGAGGGCCATCCGTAGGTGGCAGGGAAGACTGGGCGGCAGGCAACCGACCACGTGACCCCGTGTTCACGCGATGTGGGGGAAATGCGCATGCGGGTCAGGGCAGCCTTGGTGAAGTTCGGCCTGATGACAGTTTACAAGAATCCTGCTTTTACGATGCAGGTCCTAGAATCCCAGATCCTTAACAGTAGAACGCATTTCTCTATTGGCTGATTGCAGCAGAAAGAAGGAACACAAACAAGGTTCCAGAAGAACAGTCAAGCGTCTGAGGCTAAAACCCAACAGGCGGGCATTCAGTCCCCTGGGGGAGAATTCCCGTGGGTGAGAAACTCTCCCAGAACAAAATAAATCTGATTCTGTGCCTGGGCATTTTTGCTTTGACATTGTGGCTATGCTCAACTTCCTCATGAGGACAAACATCTGAAGATGTGGCCTGGGATTAAGACATTCTTTTTTGCGTGTTGTTTCTGTTTAGCAAACCGCCAATTGACCCTAGGGCTTCAGAATGTCCTTTAAGCAAAGGGAGACACCTAGTGGCCAAGACTCACATCCGTGGAAGAGGCCACCTGTTTACAAAATCCCCGTAGGGTCCAGAGGTTTGGTTGCCATGGGGGTGAACGGGGGCACTTGGTGAGAAGGGAGGAAAAAGAAGGAATGGTCTGAATCGGGTAACCTCTGAGACCCTGTGCCATTTTGTTCAGATGCTTGGCAGGAATTCTGCATGCAGTGGAGTTCGTGCATTCATCCATTTATTCATTCAACAAACAACCATGTTAAATATCGACGAGATAGAAGACACCCCAAGGCCACTGGGGACCTCAAAATCTATATATACGGCCTTCAAGGACCTTGTAGCTTAACGGAAAGAGTAGGCTAGCACAATCAGTTAAAATACATTGTGATACGGGCTGACCACCCTGTGTTGTAGTGGCCCATAGAAAAGGCACTTAAATGAATCCCCGAGGGTGAGAATAAACGTCTAAACCACAAGTCTCCAACTGGCACCCTGTGGGTCCCATCTGGCCTGCAGATGTGCTTTGCTTGGCCCATGCAGTGTTTTTAAAACTCTGAATTAGTTGCTAACATTTAAACATCAGGGGATTTCACATGAAAATCCAGATTTCAGCTTCTTTTGAAAAACGAGAAGGCCTGACAACATTGTTTCCATATTCCTGTAGGGTGATATTTAACTGGAGCTGAGTAAAGGCTGCTTACTTCCCTGTTCCTTTTCTCATAACAACAAAGAATTTACTTATTTCAATGAAATTTTGGTAGTTTCATATAAATGAGGTGCAAAAGTCAGAATTACAAGAATATATTCATTGGAAAATTAGTTTCTACTATGCCTTGTTCCACAGCCAACAAATCATCACCTACAAAGGCCCTCACTATTATTACCAGTTAAAGATTGACTGTATCCCTCCCTCACCCCTTACACCAAAATTAATTTCATCTGTATTACAAATTTTAAAACAAAATATGAAACTACAAATACTAGAAGAAAACAAAAAAGTGCTTTCCATTGTATTCTTTAAATAATATGTTCATTTATGAAAAAGACCTTTTGTAAAGCAAGACGATAACTCAGACATCATGCACAGGTTGGTATTTGACTACCTAAAAAGGGGAGGATATTCTCCATGGCAAAAAAAATACAATGAACAGCATCCAAATATAAGAAAGTAACAGGAAAAATATTTTTGATTTATATCATAAATCGTTCTTTTCTTGAATAAGTAATTAGTTCTTATAAATCAATAAGAAAACGAACACAACCAAAGAGACAAATGGACAAACAGGAATAAACCAAAAAAGGATACAAATAGTTCTAAGATATATGAAAATGATGAAAAATTATTTTTTCACCTCTCAGATGGGAAAAAAATCAAAAGAATTGATGGTATTTTTTTCCGTAGGGGGAAACAGGCAGTCTCATATACTGCTGGTGGGTGTATAAACTAGTAAATTTGTATCAAATTTTAAAATGCATGTGGCCTTTGGCCCAGCCATTCTACCAGCATCCATCCTTCCATTGCACTTCACTTTGTTATGCTCCACAGATGACGCATTTTTTACAAGTTGAAGATCTGCGGTGACCCTTAATCAAGCCAATCTATCACCGCCATTTTTCCAGCAGCATTTGCTCATTTCATGTCTGTGTCACATTTTGGTAATTCTCACAGTATTTCAAACTTTTTCATCATTATTTTATTTGTTATGGTGATTTGTGATCAGTGATTACAACTGTCTGAAAACTCAGGTGATGGTTAGCAATTTTTAGCAATAAAGTACTTTTTAATTAAGGTAGGTACTTTTTTTTT
>NC_048236.1:5486045-5514527 GCF_002007445.2 Ailuropoda melanoleuca
CTCCGCCATCTTCTAAGTATAGCCAGGTACTTTTTTTTTTAAGACATAATGTTATTGCGCATATAGTAGAGTACAGTGTGGTGTAAACATAACTTTTCTATGCACAGGGAAACCAAAATTTTCATTTGACTTGTTTTATTGCTCTGTTCACTTTATTGTGGTGGTAAAGGAACCAAGCTGGCAGGATCGCCAAAATATGCCCATCTTTCTAGAACTATAACCTACACATATGCTTGCTCATGTGCAAAATGATACAAATATATCATTCAAATACATATCTATACAAATATATCCAGAGCAGAATTATTTGCAATATGTGAAAATTGAAAGCAGTATGAAAGTCCATCAATAAATGTGGATTACATTTGTTTAAAATGTTATATGTTCAAAACATAAACTTTTTTCTTTGTTTTTAAGCCATTGAAATTCTGAAATTGTTACTACAGTGTAAATTAGCTTAAGTTAATACAGAAATGGGTAGCAAACGTGGGACAAACTCTTTCCTAAGCGAAATCTTAAAGTCTGTGGCATTTGCTTCTGGTCTGGCTGGTGAGAAGCAAGGAAACTTACTGGAAAAGAACAGGGGTGGTAGGTGGGATGCAGTGAAACATTTGTGTGAAGTTAGATGGCAGATAAGAGGCTAACCACGCTTTTGGCTTTAGGCAAAGGTGTTAGAATCCCTTTTAGTATAACAGTGGCTTCCCTCATGCAACTCTCTTAAAAACATAGTTGTCTTTTTATCTATTTCATTCCAATGAGCTCTCTGTGCCTGTGATATTGTGACTAATAATAAGAAATATATATTTGGTCTTTGTCCCTGTTTCTGGCACAGAGCTCCTAAAACCCTTGGAATTTCCTAAGTAATGAATACGGTAAAATTGTCTTATGTTATGTTAAGGAGATGATTTTTGCTTAGCAACTAAGGATGGGGGTGCTGGGTGCCAGGAGAACCAACTGAGTGATTGAAGGATTAGAACAGTACGTTTAGCCCCACTCCTCCTGGGAAGGGATAGGTGTTGGAAGTTGATTCAATCACCAATGGCCAATGATTTTATCAATCATTCCTGTGTAATGAAACCTACATAAAAATCCAAAAGGACAGGTTCAGAGAGTTTTCAGGCTGGTAAACATGTGGCAATTTGGGGACAGTGGCACACTGGGAGAGGGCTCCAGCCCTCTCCCCAGCCTTGCTTTATGCATCTGTTCCAGCTGGCAGTTCCTGAGTAATACCCTTTTTTAATAAACTGGTAATCTAAAGTAAAATGTTCCTCTGAGTTCTATGAGCCACTCTAGCAAATTGCACAAACCCAAGGAGGGAGTCATGGAAACCTCTGATTTATAGCCAGTTGTTCAGAAGTACAGGTAGCAACCTGAAGTTGCAATTGGCATCTGAAGTGGGGGGTGTGGGGGGCAATCTTGTGGGACTAGCCCTCAGCCTATGGAATCTGGTGCTATTTCCAGATAGACAATGTCGGAATTGAGTTAAATTGTAGGTGTCCAAGAATTGCTTGGACATGTGGGGGGAAACCTGTCCCCCCACACATGTTGGAACTGGATACAGAACTCTTAGTGCCAGTAGCTATGGTCCCCATTCTTTTCCAGGCAGATACCTTGAGGGATTCAGGCTTCATGGGGACAGCCACACCTTTGGTGTCTTCTCCCTGAATAATTTTTTCCAACTGAAAGGATTTACTTAGAACCACCTTAATCCACTTGTTTAAGCGCCAGGCTTAATGGCCATACGCTGACTCGTTCCTTGCAGGAGGCTTAGTTGTAATTGGTCCTCATCGCTGAAAGTCCATCTCAGTTGTATATATTAGTAGTTAGAGGTAGAAATTAGTTGCGTCTTCTGTCTGGAATTTTTGTCCTTATTTTTCCTCCTGCTTAAGAACTAGTCATTGTTTTCTTAGAATATGTAGTCAAAGCGGGCCAGTAGCAGCTAAATCATGCTAATAACTGTTTTTTCAGTTATTTAGCTATTTGTTCCAACACCATTGATTGAAAAATCCATCTTTTCCTCATTGTTTTGAGATGTTCCTTTCATTAAATATGGAATTCCTATGTGTCTTGGGCTCTATTTATGGACTTTGTTGTCCTTTTCATTCATCTGTGTTTATGCAAGCACAAACTCAACACTATTTGCTGTAGCTTTATGATACATTTTCATATCCAATATAATAATTCTCCCTTGTCATTCTCCCTCTTCAAGTTTCTTTTCTTTCTATTGTTTAATAGTTTTTATCTAAACTTTGGAGTAATTTTCCATATAGACTTTAAAATCAGCCTGTGGGTCCCTCCCTCCAACAAACATTACCTCCTTCAAAATCTATTTATTTTAAAGATTTTATTTCTGTATTTGAGAGAGAGAGTGAGTGAGAGAACATGAGCAGTGGGGAGGGACAGAGGGAGAAGCAGACTCCCTGCTCAGCAGGGACCTCAACGCGGGACTTGATCCCAGGATCCTGGGATCATGATCTGAGCTGAAGGCAGACGCTTAACTGACTGAGCCACCCAGGTGCCCCCAAAATCTATTAACATATTTATTGAGATTGTGTTAAACGTATAGGTAAACTTGAGGATAATTAATATCTTTCGAATGTGGAGTTCCCATAATTAAGAATATGGCTTGATTTTTCTACTTGTTCAAATAAAATAGCAAGGAATGATTCCAACAAATAGACACGATCAATATGAACACACCTTCCAAATTTACTAAAGAACACAAAAGAGACTGTTTTAGTTCCATCCAAGGCTTATGAGGTACGCGAGCACGCTCACACGCATCATTCAAATACAAAACAAAATTAACCTGATGTTGAGAAATAGTTCCACTCAGGGTGATGTTCCATTGCAAGTTTACCATGAAATTGCAAAGAGGACCTCCTAGGATAAATGGATTTAAAAAAAAAAAAGATACACCTGTAAAAAGAAATACGTTTCTTTCATAGAGAAAGGGTGACAGGGGAAAGGAAAGACAGAGAGACCGAAAAAATGCACTCACTTTTGCTACTCTGGTTATTTATGGTGGTTGCTGCTCCTTCTTTATGGCCTTGGGATATGATGTGCATTTGCAGACAGCTTCTGTTTTTCTGCACACAGATGAAATGGAAACAGGGTCAGAGCATGCTTCATTATCAATCTATCTTTGTTACCTCCCTTTTTTGTCCCTCTCCCTTCCACGTCTTACTCACCTTGGCAGTTCCCCTGCCTTGCAATGCAGGGTGGGGGAGGGTACTGCAAATGATAAAGAATAAATCCAAAACCTTTCTTTTGAAATATGTGTTCAGGGCCCAGGCAAACATTGGTACTGATGAGTGCAACCTCTCTTAAAAGACTTCTTTCAACTTGACTTAATTCTAATTTTCAGACCTCAAAGCAGACTCTTATGTGGAGTATTCTCAAATGTAATGCTTCTTTCATATATTCTGTAAGCCTTTATTCATGAACTTGATCAAGCACATTCCCACACTCACACTTTGCAAGCTGGAGACCTAATTTATAATCTATAATACACAAAACTTTTTAACAAAAACTTTTAAAGAAAAATCCACATAGATCCACATAGAGGATTTTAGGGGGTAATGTAAATTTATCTTTATAAACCTACATTGTTTTTTCTAGTTCCCTGTCATAACAGCAGCTCACAGTTAGGCAGCAGGCCAGAGTTCGGGATGCAGTTACTTAAAGTGGGAAAGCAAATTTAAATGACTCATCAAATGCCTGAACAGAATAAACAAAAACAAAAGCAAGTTTAATTTAGCAAGTGTATTATTAGTCGGGGTTCTCCACAGAAATAGGACCAACAGGCTATCTGTCTATTTCTACATAGACAGAAAGAGATTTATTGTAAGGGATTGGCTCACGTGATTATGGAGGCTGAGAAGTCCAAGTTCAGCCGTGGGCAGGCTGGGGACCCAAGCGAGCTGATGTGTAGTTCCAGTCTGAAACTGAAGCCCTAAGAACCAGGAGAGCCAATGGTGTAGGTTCCAGGCTGAAAGCTGGCAAACTCAAGATCCAAGATCCAAGAAGAGTCTAAGTCTGAGGGCTGGCAAAGACCAATGTCCCCGTTCAATCAATCAGGTGGAAATATTCTCTTTCTTCACAGGGAGGTCAGTATTTTTGTTCTATTCAAGCCTTCCCCTGACATGATGAGGGCTACTCACATTATGGAGAGCAATTTGCTCTACTCAGTCTATCAATTCAAATGTTAATCTCATCCAAATACACCCTCCTGCTCCTTACAAGCTAACTAGCCATAGACATAGATGATCCAACCCATGTTGTTCTGGATTTTTCATGCTACTCTTATTGGCCTCTACATGATTTCTACCACGTTCTTTGAAAATTGTAATATTGTACTTTTTGTTGAGACTCATCTATCTAACCAACCAGAAACAGATAAAAATCAATGAGAAGTTGGGCATTGCACAAAAGCCATCAGTACATCAAGAGCGGCCATCCTTTGTCAAGGGTATGGAAATTTCCTGGCACTTCATCTGGATCACCTTAGCCACCCTGCTCCCACAGATAACTCTTTTGACCTTGGTAGACGTCAGGTAATTGGACACACAATACATGAAGAGCCCTATATCAAATCCAACTCTCTCCAACAGCTGACTAGCTAGAACGACATCTGGACCCTTCGCGTTCATTCAACAAGCATCAATACTGTGTTTACCATGACCCAACACTTCAAGAGGTCTCCAAGGGCAACGTCTTTTCAGAGTGAATACTTGGGAAGAGGGAACACACTGAGCATTATTAATATCAGTCCTTCCCTACATGAAGGCACTTTAAAGTACTGGCATGCCTACTAGATACAAGGAACAAAATCCAAGGGAAAGAAAAGAAGCTTTTTTCTGAGAATAGACTATTTCAGGTCTTTGGAAAAGAAGTGTAATGATTCACAGCACAGGTTTCTATATTAAGAAACAAGGAAAACTGCCGATCAGAGAAAATGTGAGGCTCCACCTTAATGGCGTGGAAAGGGGGAGCAGTGAATTTCATTCAGGCACAACAATACGTATGCAATTCCCCCCACTGACTCATGGAACCCGTTGAAGCAGCTGCTCCCTGTGGTTGTCCCACAACAAACAGACCACAGGGCTTCCTCCACCCACCCACCCCCTGTGCCACCTACTCCTTCCTAGGGGACACGAGTAGCCTTCGAATGGAAATAACCAAGGCAGTTCTACTCACTTCACCTCCTAATTTCACGTTTCTGGAACACACTAGTTCCAGGAAATACTTCGCATGTATTTTCTCAATTAAATTTCACAACAACCGCCTGTGATGGGTTCTACTTTTTCTTCTATTTTATAATAATGACACCGAGGCTTTGAAAGGTTAGCCAGCTCATTCAAAGTCACAGAATCAGCAGAAAAGCTGACTCTGGAAATTAGGTCTGTCTACCTTGGGTTTCTGAGCTTTTCCTTATTTAGCTTTAAATCATGCCTTAATGCTTCTCTGTCCAAATTTAGAAATCATGAGACTTTAAGTATATGGTTTAAAGCAAACTTCACCGGTCTTGGGATATTTCAAAGGAGGAAGTTCCCCCATCGGTGCAATGCATATACATTTCTGGACCTATTGGTTAAAAGAAATGCCACTTCAGAGATTTTCTTTGGGTCCCAGAACATAAATTTAAATCACTGCTTTAAATTCTTAAAAGGAGTTTGACCATTTGAGGAGACAACAGGACCTTGAGTCTAGCTGTTTTGGAACTTTACTCATAATCATATGGCTGAAGTTTTTTTTCTTTTTTCTTTTCTCCAGCTTTATGGAGATATAATTGACATATAACTTTGTGTAAGTTTGAAGGGTACAATGTGACGACTTGATAGACACATATATTGTGAAACGATTACCATAAAATAATTTGATTTAACTAACTCAACTTGATAACTTCTTGAGAGGACTGAGGGAACTGGAGAGAGTTTCTTTAATTACTGAGGGACTTTACTGAGCTAAATACTAGCAATTCCTGCCCTCAGGGGACATACAAATTAATAAAGGACATGGACAAATAAACAGTAATAGTGTAACCACCTCACCCAACATAACAGGGACTTGGGTCTAATAGGGCTGATGGCTGAGGAGCAGACTCATCCAGGTGATTTCATTAACCTCACAATGAGTTGATTCTACGTTATATGAAACTGAATTTGGGGCATCTCATTTATGCTGTTACAGCCGAGTTTTCTATAACATTGATATAATAACTAAGTGTTAGATCAGGGGTGCCCAAAGAAGTACTAAGCATTTATCCCATGTCCAAGCACAGAAAATATATGTAGATTGCATTCATTCTGTCAGTCAAATCCACTCCCCATTTCTTCTCAGAACTCCATCTTGTCTCTCCTATTCCACCATGAGAAGCAGATAGTGCAGGGGTTACTAATAGGGGCTCAGGGGGACACCTGTTGGTTTTGAAGCCAATTCCACTTCATTGGCTGATGATGCTAAAAAAGGCATTTCACCCCTAAACTCATCCGTAAACCTACCTCAATTCATGCCGCGTTCAGAGGGTTGCTGGGCAGATTAAATGAGACAATGTATGTAGAGCGTTTTGCTAACAACTTGCATAGAATAAATGCTTAGAAAGTGTGGCTTCCTCAAATGAATGTCCATTTTCTTCTCTATCTCATCACAGCCTACGCTGAATTAAAATCTTTGCTTTTCCATGGCTACTTTCTCCCTAGCTATTGTGGCTCTTAATGGGAATGGCTTCCCTTAAATCATCAATACCACACACTTAAGCCTTGGATAATAGGCTTGTTAGATTCTGGCAACTTCTACAAAGGAGGTTGGTTGGGATAGGTAAGGGGCAAACAGGCAGGCACTATTTCCACAGTGTTGCTCATGCTGGTTCAGGTTGGCCAGGTTGCCAAAGTGTTCCCAAGAGGGGACCAGTGGGAACCAAAGACCACATTTCCACCTTACCCTCCACCCCCTTCAATCTACTTTCTAGCCATATAACCCAAGGTAAGGCCAGGTTTGGTTGCTTTACCTATAGAATGAGCAGGATCCCATTTCCCCTAGCTGAAGTCAGAAAGCTGAACCATATCTTAATTGTAATGTCTCTTTCACCTCCTATCTGAGATTCACCTGGAACGCGTGTACTGGGTTTGGGAGGGTGCATCACCCCAAAGCCAGGTGACCTGTACATCTGGCCTCTCTAGAGCCCTCCAAACCCTCTGAGCGAACAGGGCATGTTGTTCTTACTTCCCTTCACTCCCCAAAATTTGGAATCTCTCTTTGGTCAGGCCATAAGCCAACAGCTACTAGAACCCAGCTGCCAGCAGGGCAGTGCCCAGGGCTCGCTGATGTAAACACTGATGAGGAATGACTGAAGTTTGGCTCTGCCTGTCCCTCTCTGTGCTATCTTCAGCCAAAGGCCTGCAGGCTTTCATCTGCTGAGCTGGGCAGTATTAAACAACAACATTATTCTTCCTTCCTGCCTCAACGGCCCCCCTTCCTTCTGGCTGCTGTCTCAAAGGAAATAAACAGCAAGGACTGGACAGCCCCTGACATTTAGACCTCTTGTAAATGGGGAGGATTCTGGAGAGACAGCCATCTTCTATAATTCTTTACTTGCTTTAATACTGACCTGGTGACTAATCTCAAGGAAGAATGACAAACAGAAGAGGGGTCTAGGGACTTGTTTTGGCTGGAGAAGGAGATGATTTATAATTAAAGAGTCCTGATCCAATCTGTAACCAGGCAAGGCCTGTCTGCCTCCAGGTCTTCCTTAGACATGGCAGGAGAAGGTCCCTGGTGAGAGTGGCCAGCAGCCCGGTGCCCAGACTGTTCCTCACACACACAGTGGGCAGGCAGCTGTCTGTGGAGGCCATTATCAGGGCACTGTATACAGCTATCCTGCTTGTGTCTTCCCAAGGGCACCCGGCATGGTCAGGCCTGAAATTCAGCCTGGTCTCCACTTGCCAAATCATGTGCCCCATCTACCCAGACAGGCTGCCTTTTCTGATTTTCACAAAGGCTCTGTAAAGGCTATCGTGGGCCCTGTGTCCACTCAGTGTGTCTGTGCCTCTTATCGGCCATGCTGGGGAGATGTGCAAACAGAAGATCCATAGCATCCTATCAGCTGGCTGGTCTCTCACCTCCCTACCTCCCTGTGCTATGACTCTCTTCTTCCTCCTCCTCCTCCTTCTCTTCTCCTCCTTCTCTCCTCCTTCTTCTTCTCCCCCTCTTCAGTCATCTTCCTTTTCCTCTTCCCCTCTCCCATCCTTTTCCTTTCCACCCTCCCTTTCTCCTCCTCCTTGTTACCAATCTATTGTCACATCCTGAATGGCTAGATCCTATCTAAATACTCAGAAACACTCTGGAAGGAGGGGGACAGGTGAGAGTGAAACCGCCACAAGAATGGAAGTCTTTGCATACAACCTTTGAGCACAACCTTGTTTCTTTTTAATTTACGGCCTTGGGTTTAATCACAGGTCATTCTGGGAAATGGCAGAAAATATCAGGAGGGTAGATTTAAGAAAGTTGACTGGACAGAACTTAAGGAAGTTACTTAGCTCTGCCCTACAGAAATTCATAGACACAAATGGTGAGAGCTAGTATACCTGAGTTCTATTTTCCTTTCTGGTTGACTGCTGTGGTAGGCAGAATAATGTCCCCCTTTCACCCTGGACATATCCATGCCCTAATCCCCAGAACCTATGAATATACTACCTTAAGTGACCAAAGTAACCTTGCAAACATAATTAAGTTTATTGTCAACTTTGCAGTTGACCTTAAAATAAGGAAATCATCCTGGATTATGAGGGTGAGCCCAATCAAATCACATAAACCCTTAAAAGCAGAGAACTTTCTCCAGCTAGAAGCAGAAGAGATATGTAACAAAAGAGAAAGCAAGAGGGCTGCGGCAGAAGCAGGAGTGGGTATTTGCCTACTAAGTTTGCTGAAACTGTATTACAGAGAACCAAGCTACTGAGGGTATTAATTCATGTTGATTTCAGGTATTTCATATTATATACACAACACAAGAGTATGTTGCATACTGTATTATGCTTTTTAAATAAAATACACAATTGTAAAATAAAAAAAAAGAAGGAGTAATGGGAGAGATTTGAAGTGTGAGAGGGACGGACACAACACTGCTGATTCTGAGATGTAGGGGCTCAAATGCAGGGACTATAGAGGGGCCTCTGGGAAATGGTGGAAAGCATGAGAAGGCATTGGGCAGCCATTGGGAACAAAGACCATCCCCTGGCTGACAGCAAGCAAGGAAATATAAACCTCGGTCCTACAACCACAAGGAGCTTGATTCTGCCAACAACCTAAATAAGTTCGGAAGTGAATTCTTACCCAACGCCTCCATTAAGGAATACGGCCCTGTCAACATGTTCAATTTAACCCAATAAGACCCATATCAAACTTATAACCTACAGAATTGTGAGATAATAAATGAGTGTTAAGTCATTAGACTTGTGGTAATTTGTTTTAGCAGCAATAGAAAACAACTGCCAAAGAGCTTTGAGAAAATAAAATAATCTCAATTGCTTCAATTTTTCCTTCTATACAATAGTATTCTGGTTATGATTGCTGTTCATCCAATTGCCCCAAAACTTGGAGGTATAAAAAAAGAAGCAATTATTTTACTCATGCATTTGTAAACAAGGATTTCAGAAATAGTGCAGCTGAGTTATTCTGAGTAATTTCTCAGTCACTTGCAATTAGATATTATTATCTAGGGCTACAAGTATCAGAGGGCTTGTCTGGGCTGGATAGCTAAGAGAGCTCACTTCCATGCCTCACACTGGGTACTGGATGTTGGCTAGTAGCTCAGCTGTGGCGGTGGACTGGAGTGTCTACTTGTGGCCTCCCAGTATGGGGGACTCAGAGTAGATGGAGCAAGCACCCCAAGATAGCCAGGCAGAAGATGCACAGCCTTTTCTGACCTGGCCTCAAAAGTCATGTGTCTTCGTCAGCTTCAGCTACTACAACAAATGTACCATACACCTGATGGCTTAAACACAGAAGTTTATTTGTTAGAGATCTGGAATCTGGGAAGTCCAAGATCAAGGTCTTTGGCCTTGGTCTTGGCCAATTTTGGTCTTTGGCCTTTGGTCTTGGCCAATTTTGGTCCTTGGTGAGACACTCTTCTTGGTTTGTAGATGGACACTTCTGTTTTTTGTTTTGTTTTGTTTTTACTGTATCTCACAAGGTAGAAAGAGAGAGGAAGCAAGCTCTCTTGTGTCTCTTTGTATAAGGGCACTAATCCCATCACAAGGGCTCCACCTTCATGACTTAATTATCTCTAAAGGCTCCATCTTCAAATACCATAGCATTGGGTTTAGGGTTTCAACATACGAATGGGGAAGGATACATCATTCAGTCTATAGCATGCAGGTAAAATTCCTGGATAATATACATAAAGCAAACATAAGAAGGCCCTGAAAAGTGAAGAGAAGAAGGCAGACCCACTAGGGACCTCTGGACCCAAAGCATGACATGTTGCTGAGTCCCTTGTGTTTTCTTTTTGTTTTATATGTCCCAGACATGGAGCTAAAGAAGCTGATAATCCAGGAATGCTAATAGATGTAATCACAAAAAGCCCCAAAGAAAGCCCCAGAAAAAGGGGAAACTAGCAAGGCAGAAAACCATTAAACAATCATTCTGTTGCAGGCAAATATAGCAGCAAATCCATGCCATCAGAATGGGAGCTTAGTCTTCCACAGTCACCAGGCTGTAATGAGGCACCCAAAACCTCCTCCCAATGTAGTGTCAGAGCAATCTGAGTCTGGACCTGGGACATCATTCCTGCTAGGTAGTATAAGTCCCTGTTCCCTATCCCACTGGTGTCAGTAGAGACACGTGGGTAGTGGCAGTAATGAGACATTGCTTACCTTTTCTTGTAGCGGGGTGTCAGAGGAAGTACAGTGTAGAGTCAGGACTTTCACCAGTGCCCAGTTGTAATGAGACCCCCCCCAATGGTGTCAGTAGACGCCACATTGGAAACAGAAACAAGGCAATCCTACCCCTGTCAGCCAGGGAGGTATCAGTGGTAGCTTCACGGGGAGCCAGAGTAATAAGGAGCCCCTCACCTGAGTGTCAACAAAAACCAAGTGGAGAACCTGGACTTCTACAGGGCAATAATGGCTAGAACCATGTCAGAAAAAGGCAGCTAAAACACAAGGTTTAAGTAAGTTCTATTGTCTTGTAATATAATGCTCAAAATGTCCAGTTTTCAGTAGTAAATCATTTGTCATACCAGGAACTGGGATGATATAAAGTAAATTTAAAAAACCAGTCAATAGATGCCAACATTGAGATGACAGAGATGTTAGAATCACCTGACAAGTATTTTACAGCAGCTATAATAACAATGTTTCAATGAGCAATTATAAACATGTTTAAAATAAATTAAAAAGTAAAAAGTCTCAGCAAAACAATAGAAGACATAAGGAAGAAGCAAATGGAAATCTTAGAATGGAGAAGTCAAATAACCAAAATAAAAATCCAATGTATAAGATAAATAAATACTAGGGGTGTAATGTACTACATGAGGACTACAGCTAACAATACTGTATGATATACAGGAAAAGCTGGTAAGAGAATAAATCCTAAGAGTTCTCATCATAAGTATTTTTTTCCTTTTTCTCTTTTTTCTTTTTATTGTACCTATATAAGAAAATGGATGCTAGCTGAATTTTTTTGAGGTAATTCTTTCACAATACCTGCAAATCAAACTATCATGCTGTATGACTTTAACTTATACAGTGAGGTATGTCCATTATTTCTCAATAAGATGGGGGGAAAACTCAAAGTATGAGTTCAACAGTAAAATAGAAGGCACAGGAGAAAGAATCAATGATTTTGAAATAGAACAATAGAAATTATTGAATCTGAGCAACAGAGGGAAAATAGACTGGAGAAACAATGAACAGAACCTCAGGAACCTATGGCATTATAACAAAAGATTTAATATTCATTGGAGTCACTGAGGTCCCAGAAGGAGAGGAGAAAGCAGGCAGGGCTGAAAAAGTACTTAAAATAATAATGACAGGGGCTCCTGGGTGGCACAGCAGTTAAGCGTCTGCCTTCGGCTCAGGGAGTGATCCCGGCGTTAGGGGATCGAGCCCCACATCAGGCTCTTCTGCTATGAGCCTGCTTCTTCCTCTCCCACTCCTCCTGCTTGTGCCCTGTCTCGGCTGGCTGTCTCTATCTCTGTTGAATAAATAAATAAAATCTTAAAAAAATAATAATAATAATGACAGAAAACTTCCCAATTTGACAAATAACATAAATTTACAATTTAAAGAAGTTGAGTGAATCTTAAATAGGATAAATCCAGAGAAATCCACACCAAGGCACATCAAATTCAAATATCTGAAAACTAAAGACATAGCAAAAATCTTAAAAGCGGTTAAAGAAAAATGATATTTTACCTATAGTAAGAAACAATTAAATGACAGTTGATTTCTCATCAGAGACTATGGGACTGGAAGGAGACATTTTTCAAGTATTGAAAGAAAAGAATTCTATATCCAAAAGAAATATCCTTCAAGAATGAAGAGCAAATCAAGACATTCTCAGATTAAAGAAAACTAAGAAAATTTATCAATAGCAGTCCTACCCTAAAAAAATGGCTAAAAGAAATTCTCTAAATAGAAGGAAAACAATCAAAGAAGGAACTTAGGAGCATCAAAAAGGAAGAAGACTCTGGTAAGCAAAAATATGCATAAATACAATAGACTTTTCTTCTTTTGAGTTTTCTAAACTATATTTTAATGTTGAAACAAAAATTATACTGTTATTTAATGTAGTTCTAAATGGATATAGAGGAAATATTTGAGATAATTATACATGGCAGTGGGTAAGGAGACATAAAAGGCAGTAGAGCTTCCACACTTAACTCCAACTGGTGAAATAACTGCAATAGTAGATGTGTTGTGTACATAGACACCTAACACAATCACTAGAAAAGCTCTACGAAGAGACACACTCAAAAACACCATAAATAACTAAAAATAGAATTATAAAAATATTCAAGTAACCCAAAGGAAGGCAGGAAAAAAGAAAACAGAGAAATGATAAGGCAGAGAATAAACAGAAAACCAAAAATAAAATGGTAGGCTTGAACCCTAACATATCAATATATTAATTAAAATATAAATGGTCTGAAAAGAGCAAATAAAAGAGATTGGCAGAATGTAGTAAGAATCATGACCCAAATATGCGCTATCTACAAGAAACTGACCTCAAAATATAATCATATAGGCAGTTTGAAAGTAAAAGAACATATATTATAGAAATATTAAGCAGAAAAAAAGCAGGAGTGTCTATATTAATATAAGATAAAGTAAAATTCAGAGAAAAGAAATTATCAGGGACAGAGAAGAGCTTTACCAGATGATAAAAGTTTAACCACCCAGAAAACAACAATCTTAAATGTCTAAGGACCAAAGAACAGAGCTGCAAAATATGTGAAGTAAGAACTAAAAGGAGAATTGGACAAATCCACAATTATATTTGAAGATTTCAATACCCTAACACCTTTTACTTAGCAACTGATAGGATAACTAGACAGAAAAGCAACAAGGACCTAGAAGAACTCAACATTACCAACCAACAGGAACTAATCAAAAGTTACAGAGCACTCCACTCTGGAACAGTAGGATATACATTTTTCAGGTTCCCATAGAACATACACAAAGATAACCCATATCCTAAACAGTAAGGCAACTCTCGAAAAATTCAGGATAATTGAAACCATACAGAAAATGGTCTCCAAACACAATGTAATCAAACTAGAAATCAATAACAGAAAAATTACAAGAAAATCTCCATACTTCTGGTAACCTAACAATATATCTTGAAACATCCATGGTTCAAAGAGGGAGTTATCAAGGGAATAAAAGAATACATTAAACTGAATGAAAATAAAAAGATAACATGTCAAAACTTGTGGGACAGAGTGAAAGCAGTGCAGAGAATTTTATAGCAGTAAAAGCATACCTTAGAAAAGTGGAAAAATCACAAATCAATATTCTAAGCTTCTATCCCAAAAATCTAGGACAAGAAAAGCAAAATAAACCAAAGCAATTGTAAGGAGGGAAACAATAAATTTAAGAGCATAGATCAATGGAACTAAAAACAGAAAAATAATAATGTCAAAGAAACAAAGATCTGGTTCTCTGATAAGATCAAAAAAATTAACAAACCTGTAGCAAGACTGATTTAAAAAATAAGAGAAGACACAAATTACCAATACTAGGAATGAAACAGGATATCAGTGCAGATATTAAAAGAATAATAAAAGTAACAAAAGAATGATAATATAACACTACAAACACTATACACATAAAGATGACAACTTAGAAGAAATGGACCACTTCTCAAAAATCATCACTACTCACCCAATTTGAAATGGACAATTTGAATAGCCCTATAACTATTAAGGAAATTGGATTTGTAATTTAGAAACTACCCACCACCACCACCAAGAAAAGTCTCCAGATCCAGACTATTTCATTGGAGAATTCTACTAAATGTTTAAAGAAGAATTAACATAAATTCTATATAGTCTCTTCCAAGAAATGGAAGAGGAGTGAACACTTCTCAATTTGTTTAATAGAGATAGCATTACACAGATACCAAAACCAGACAAACACAGAATTAAAACAAAACAAAACAAAACTACAGACCAACATCCCTCATGAATTTAGACAAAAATCCTTAACAAAATATTAGCAAATAAAATTTAACAATATATAAAAAGAATTATACACCATGACCAAGTGAAGCTTATTCCAAGAATGCAAGACCAGTTCAATATTGAAAAATCAATGTAATCTACCATATTAACAAGTGAAAGAAGAAAAGTCAAATGATCATATCAATGGATGCAGGAAAATGGGTTAAAATTCAACATCTATTCATGATAGAAAAAAAATCTTAGAAAACTAGAAATAAAGAGAATTTCCTCAATTTGATAAAAGAACATCTACAAAATGCCTACAGCTAACATCAGGCTTAATAGGAAAAATGGTGCTTTTGTCCTAAGATCAGAAACAAGGCAAGGATATCCACTCTCATCACTCTTGCTGGCATGATGCTAGAAGTTCTAGCCAATGCAAAAAGGGAATAAAGGAAATAAAAGGTATAAGACCAGAAATTAAGAAATAAAGCTGTCCCTACTTGTAGATAACATGACTGCCTACATAGAGAAGCCCAAGAAAACTAAAACACACACACACACACCACAACTGTTTGAACTGATATGTACATTTAGCAAATTTGCAGAATCCCCAAGTAAAATCAGTTGTATTTCTATATACTAGCAATTGCATTCCTGGGCATTTGTGTAAACAAATGTTCACACAAANACAACTGTTTGAACTGATATGTACATTTAGCAAATTTGCAGAATCCCCAACTAAAATCAGTTGTATTTCTATATACTAGCAATTGCATTCCTGGGCATTTGTGTAAACAAATGTTCACACAAAAAGCTGTACATGAATGTTCACAGCAGCTTTATTCATAAGAGCCCCCAGACTGGAAACCTCTCAGATGTCCTTCAACAGCTGAATGGTTAAACTAACTGTGTTCCATCCTACCATGAAATATTTCTCAGCAATAGAAAGAACCAAATTATTGATACCTGCAACACCTCTGAGTGAATTTCCAGAGAATTATGCTGAGCAAAAAAAGCCAATCCTAAAAGATTATATACCATATAATTCTATTTACATAACATCCTTGAAAAGTCACAATTATAGAAATGGAGAACAGATGAGTGGTTGTCAGGGCTTAAGAAGGTGTGGAAGGGAAGGAAATAGATGTGACTATAAAAGTCAACATTAGTGATCCTGGTGGTGATAGAAATGTCTTGTATCTTGACTGTATCAATGTCAATATCTGTATTGAACTGTGACACTGAACTGCAGTTTTGCAATGTGTTTACAGTTACCATTAGGAGTAACAATATATTGGAATTCTCTACTGATTCTACAATTATATGAAAATAAGAAGGTTAATTAAAAAAAATCAAATGTACACATCATGCAACAATGCAAGGTAAATATAGTATCCACTAAGATTTAAGAAAGCAACAACAAATAAAAGTCATGCAAACTGACTTCTACCCAGTTCTGTGGGTTCCAAATGAGTCATAACACCATTCTACATTCAAGTAGAGGGGAATTAGACTCCACCTAGTAATGAGGGCATAACAAGGTCACATTATAGAAAGGCAGGTGCAATTGGAGATGTTGTGCCCATCTTTGGAAAACACAATCTGAGAGTGTTATTTACCACCAGCCTCTTTTTCTCCCCCTTCTGGAAAAGGGCTGGAGAATAAAAGAACAAATCCTTTTGCCCTATTTTTATCATCTCCCTTCTCTTTCAAAACTATTCTCCAGCTCCCTTTATTTATATCTCTGCCTTCTTGGTCTGTTTTTCAAAAACTTCTTGATGTTGAGATGGTTGGCTAGAGCGTTCTGAATGTTAATTCTGGGATGTAAAAACATATACAAATAAGTACTAATGGTAGGTCTAAGTCTGCTCGTTTCTGAAAAGGTAAACTGTTTTATAAATCAAGTTATCTCTTAAAGTCCTTTAGGAGACTGTATTGTCAAAAAGATTTTATAATCAACTTTAATAAATGCTTTCGTATGTCTTCCCTGAATTTATGTGTTACATTGTCCTGAATTCATCAATTTACAGAAAACAAAGTATATCCTTTATGCATTTGGCAAAAATTTGCCACTATTTCAGTTAGGATAAGGGACGATGTGATTCCTATTTCCAACTCTAAGGGTCCCTCCATCTTTGGGTTCACCATAATAATGTGAATTGTTTTTCCAGTAGCAATGAAGAATTTGGGCAAATCCATCCCTAGTTCTTCATTGAGTTCTTTCTGCTGGACTTACCATAATCTGGGGGTGGTGACCATTTTATAATCTATCAGCTGTTGAATAAATAGGTAAGAGTCCCAGATAAAGTGAAGGAAGAAGGGATGTTCTGCTTAAGGCATGCTATTTGTTCAATCTATAAGATGAACCAAGACCTAAATATGATCTTTTGCTTAAAATAAGGTATAGCTGAATCTCTACCAATGATTTCATGAATGAGAAAGATTCCTGCCTCTCCAATACCTATAATTAGAGATAACGTTTTAACTGCAATTATCCTTAGGCGAGAAACTCACTAGCTTGAATTCACACTACTAAATGACTACTCACACATTATTTTCTGAGACATTTTGGAGTTGGGCTCTAATGTGTAGATGGCATAGGGAGAGATCAAATGGTGGACCAGGTGAAGGGCTATAGTGATCCAAAAGAGAAAAGGCCATCACACGGAGGGTTAAAAACTATAGCAAGGGGCAGCTGTGGACTTACACAGAAAAATCACAATTTTCCCTTTTAATTGGTTCTAGGTCCCATAACATGTGGACAGGAATGCATGACTCATCAATTTACTTGGCCTATTTCTGCCTTTGAAGTTTTTCACTTCTACTTAATACAGAGTCTTTAAGTTGGCTGCTAAATATTTGGAGACATAGAACATTTGAACTGCAAAGCACTTAAGAGATAAGCATGCCCTATGCCCTCTGACTCTGAAAATCCTCCATTTCACACAGAGAGCAGTTGAAAACGTTAGGAAAGCTTCCCAAAAGAACAAACTCAGGGATCACATTGGTATTTCTAAGGTAGCTGAAAGGTTGTCCCGTGAAAGGGGCATTAGGTTTGCTCCCTCTAAACTTGGGAGATCAGAGTCCAAAAGCTGGCTAGAGGTCAGAGCATCCCAATGTTGGGAAGCGGTTCTGTTACTAGATATGCTCACTTAGCCTAGAAGCTTCCTATGGATTTCAGCCCTCGAAGAGTTGAAGGATTTGATAACTTTCAGTTTTCTTTCTACCCCAGGATTCTAAAGCTGGGCTATCCAATAGGGTAGCCTCCAGCTACAGACCACTTGGAATGTGGCTAGTACAGCATGTAAAATACACACCAGGGGCGCCTGGGTGGCACAGTGGTTGAGCGTCTGCCTTCGGCTCAGGGTGTGATCCCGGGGTTATGGGATCGAGCCCCACATCAGGCTCCTCCACTATGAACCTGCTTCTTCCTCTCCCACTCCCCCTGCTTGTGTTCCCTCTCTCGCTGGCTGTCTCTCTCTCTTTCAAATAAATAAATAAAATCTTAAAAAAAAAAAATACACACCAGATTTCAAAGGCTTAGTACTAAACAATTGTAAAATACCTTGTGCTTTTTATATTGACTATATGTTGAAATAACAATATTTTAAATCAATTAGGCTAAAGTATGTTGTTAAAATTAAGTTCACCTTTTTCTTTTTATTCTTTGGCTCCTAGAAAGTTTTAAATTACATATGTAACTATGGGTCTAACGTTATATTTCTATTGAAGAGCACTGTTCTAGCTAATGTGAGGCTTTTTCCCAACTCAAGGCCTCATACTTTCCTAAAATTGCATATCTTCGAGCTAGCCATGCCATGACCCTTTCCCACTTCATACCTTGAAATTTACCTAAGACCCATCTTTTGGGTGAACAACACTGGCACAGTATGACATGGTTTCAAGAACACACTTACTATGAATTCTCAATATGAATGGGAAAAACAGAGATTCTCTAACCCTCCTCCAATTACTTATTAGCATAGATTAGTTGGTAAGATTGGAAGATTAGTATCTGATCTTGAAAACAATATCTGACTCCAGTTGAATTTCGGAGGTGTTGAATTTGAGAGAATGAAACAAATTGACACCTAGGTAGTCAGGGAGCATGAAAACTAGTGATGTAAGAATCACGGTAGAATGCTACAACCAGGTCTATATGCTGGGTGGTTGTAGAAGGATGAAAGTTCCAGGGTAGAGGAAGACTCAGGATGATTGGCCGGTTCTAGAGGCCAGTGGTTGGCAAGGTTTCACAAACAAGCCCCTAGGCCTCCTTACCCTACTCGGCACATAGACATCACTAAACCCTTTGATAAAGACCCACTGCTGGGCAGGAATCCTTTTACTGACTCGTATACGTAGAGTCTCAGTTTCTTCTTTTATAAATGAACCCCTGCATCCAAAGGTGGTTGTAAAGATTAAATGAAAGGATAGGGTGAAGGTCCTGAGTACAGAGTAAACGCTCAGTAAATAACAGTAGGTATGATGTATCTTTCCTCTGCCACCTGTAGGCAAATTTACACAGGTTGACCTGCAGATGTGTTCCTCACAGCCACCAGTGAGTGAACTGTGTGGACAGAAAGTAAAACAGCTCAGTCCACATTCAAATTAGTTGTGTTGCTAGTACAGAAAAGTCAAATACAAATTCATTTGCAAGATTTTGAAATGCAAATTGCTAAAGTGTTCTCTAACCAAAAACTCATTTTATTTTTTAAATATAAATAGTAAAAGCACTTACCCCAACAGAGCTGTTTTAATTTTGACTAACGCAGGGTATGTTTTTGTGCTACCTAACAGTCAGTAAACACCTCAGAAATGCTAGATGAGAGAAAATCTATATTCTTGATTATTAAAGATATTGGGTAAGCCAAATGGCTTTATTTCCTTTCTCATTGCAGATTTATCCTCCAGGGGAAAACTCCTCAGTTGTTAACACTTGAGATTTGTAAGTTACACTTGACAACTAGAAATGGTAAGAGTTTAATCATTCCTTCTTTCCTTCCTTCATTCAAAGAAATGTTTATTCAGTTCTGGCACTGTAGTAAGTGCCGAAGCAACGTTGGTAATAAAGGGCTAGAGATTCCATGGATAAAGAATGTACAGAGCACCACGAGACTCAGAGCAAGAACTTTTGTACCTGGAGGTAGGAGATAGGTATGAGTCAAGAAAAGCCTCCTAGCATTCAGAGGTGGAATAACCCTGGAATGGGGTCTTAAAACAGCTGTGTAGATAATGTGGCATTGAAGTGGGTTGAGGGGAGAGGGAATGGACAAGTAAGGAAATGAGTAAGGAAAGTCCAAGAAGAAAGAGTATTGGACAAAGTGAAAAGAGAGTGTATGTATAGATGTGTCCATGTGGGGAGTGGAATATAAGAGGTACAGGTGAGAGGCAAACCTTCAGAAACCTAGGGTGACATGACATCCGGTTTTACTGGGCACACTAAGGAGTATGGACCTCATCCTCCAAGCAGTAGGGAGCTACTGAAGGAAGTTCCCTTCAGCTGGTTTGTGGGAGTTAGACTGCGGAGCAAATAACTGAAAGTATGAGCATTTTAATAATCCAGGGAAGTCAGGAGCTGGGATAAAGGACAGCAACAGAGACATATCACAGATGCTGAGGAGGTCCAGTCTACAACACTGGCAACTGGTTGGCTATAAGAATGAAAGAAAGAGAGGAAGCTCAGATGACCTCTCCCACACACAGGATTCTGACTTGAGTAAATAGGTGGACGGTACTATCATTTCCTGGATGGGGGTAGAGAAGGAAGAACTGGCTTTACAGGAAATATAAGGGCAATTTTGGCTATGTTGAGTTTGAGCTGTCTGTATGTGATATCCAGGGGAAGAGACCTTGAAGGAAGCAGTTAGAACTTAGGGGAAAAGTCCGAGGGTGGGGATATAAATATGGGGGTATTCAGTACACAGGCAGATGGTAGAACCATGGACATAGGAAGAAATTACCAGAAAAGAGTAAGAAAGGACAAAATCCAGGGACCATAAAGGACATCAGCATTTGAGGGTGGGGTTGGAGAGGAATCGTCAGAGAGAGAGAGAAGAATTAGAAGGTGCTGGTGTCATAGAAACCAAAAGCAGAATCTCAAGAAGAAAGGAGTGATTAATAGAGACAAGTGTTATATAAAAGTCAAACAAGGTGAGGCTAAAGGAGTCCTTTGCTGCTAGCAATTAGACAGTGTCAAATGCTCTATACCAGACCATTTTATTGGACTTGTGGGCCGGGCCAGGGAAAGTTGTCATTGTAGGGGAGGTTGAGGGTTTAAAGTGGAAACCACAGTCATGAAAAGTATAGTAGCTAAATGTAGTTAGAAGTACAAATGACAAATATAAAGGATCCTTTGTAGGATCTTATCTGGAAAGGGAAGGCAAAAGAAAGGGAAGGGTTGGGGTAAGAAGGGGAGAAAGACACAGGTTAAGAGAGAATGTTTGTAAAAGATAGGAGAGACCTGAGCATTTGCATGGGACACAGGAATGGACCAGTTCATAGAGAACAGGGTAGGACAATACAGAGCAGAAATAACTTGGAACAAGCTCCTGGAGGAGACCCTTTGGATGAAGAGCACAAGAGGAGGGACCAGCAGAACACTGGGAAAAGGCTGCCTTTGTCTGAAACTGGAGGAAGGGAGGGAGACATGCAGTGGAGGACAGCCTCCATCTCCTCGGACAGGTCAGGGGCCAGTAGGTCTGCTGGCAGAGGAAGGTTTGAGGGGAGTCAGGAAGGTTTAGGAGGTCAGATGTAGAAGTGACAAATGACCGCTGTCATGATGATTGGAATTAAACCCTCTAAATGAACAAGAACCTTCTGTGAGACATGAAAAAGGAATTTGTTTAGGCCCACCTGGGGGTGGTTTTCCTCTGAAGAGATAACCAACTTACTTCAAATTTCTTGCCCTCTATTTTTCACACTTCTATGTTCATTTTAATTAAATCCACCTTTATTCTTGCGGGTAATCAAGGAATATTCTGGGATGAAGCGTGTCACGGCACGCAAAAAAGTTACACTTATTTCTCCCTATAGATCGAGTTAGCAGCCACCAAGGGCTCATCATCACTCTGTCTTTTCAAGTGACACAACTGTTTTTATGGTGGAGAATTATAGTTAAGTCCGGGTTGGCAAACCCCAGAGGTTGTCAGGGATCCTTGTGAAAGGAGCAAGCCTCCTGGTACTGAGGGACACAGGTCTGCTCTGTGTAACGGTATTGTGGTGGAAAAGCTCTGACAGGAAAAGGGCACAACATCTCCTTTGGAGACCAGATCAAGGAGCCAAGCAAGATGCTATCCAGGCTCGTCGGTCTCAGAAAAAAAAGATTGTCTTGGAACAATTTGGGCAAGAAGACAATAGAATTCTTTATTTTTTGGCACAGGAATGAATGAATCTTTATCCCAAATGCAAAGCAGGCTTTAATCCAAGGACAATAAATGGTGAGACCAGCATTCCAGGAACAATCACGGGCTTTCTCTGTGTGCTCACAGTGAAAACAGTCCCACAGGGCTTCAAAGAGACATGTGGACTTCTTTTTCTCCTCTTAAGTAAATAAAATTGACAGCCAACAAGCACTTCCTACAGCTGTGGGTGCCCAGAATTTCTCCTTACCATATCCCAACCCTGACCCCAACCCAAAGAGCCCTCATCTTTTCTGGCTTAAAGCAATGTGTACACATAATGACCTTGAGATTGAACATGAAACTATTTGGGCACCCCATCTGAAGATCAAGGTTGAAATTTTCTCCAAAGCATAAGGAGCTTTCCTAAACCTCCTGTACCTCACTGCTTTTTTCCTATTCTTTGAAAATAAAAACATATTTCTTTGAATAAATGCCAACATTGATCATGTATGCTTATATAATAGATAAACTTGGGGAGGGTCAGATAGTTCTCAATGAAAAAGTGTGCATTGAGATACTTTGAATTGTAAGCTCTTTGATGCATTTTAAAAATTAGTTTTTATTAATAGAAACAAGTGAATTTGGTCTTCCAGTACAAGTGGACATCCCAGTATTCCTTTAGCTCAACTTTCAACTTCTGAAGGAGAGTTTAGTTTAGTTTTCTGCTAAAAACTAGCCTATAAAAAGCTGGTGCTGCTCAGGATGGGACCTGGAGTCAGCTGCCCCTTTGTTTTCTAGTTCCCGTCAGGCTGGCAGAGTGCCATCCCCATAAAAATTCTTGTCTTTGTAGAGGCCAGCAAGGCTCTCTGGAGAGTCACCTCTTGCTACTTCTCAGAAATCACTCCTGAGTCAGGGAATTGCAAAGAAAGATTGTTCCACATCACATGATCCCCTCCTCCCACAAACATCCCTCTTTGAATCTCATGGTTTACATATTCCCACAAGGTCAAGTCAAGGACATTTGGTCACATGCAGAATTATGGGAATAATAGCACACATAGGGCTGGCCATGCAACAAATTCAGAGATTAAAAATTTCTCTCATTCCATGGAGGATGTTACATGGGACTGACTCCCTTTGACAGAGAGCTGCCTTTGCCCAGAGCAAGACCAAAGTGGGACCAGTCCTTTAGGGCAGACAATTCCAATTCAGTTTCATGAAATTTCTGCCCTGGACCTACCACTTGCTAAACATGAAGGTCACAAAAGACATTGAAAAGCAGGTCTGGGCCTGAAAAATCTTACAATCCAGACAAAAAGACAGGAAACACACACTCCCATGAAATATTTTGTTGATTCATTTATCCAATCAACAGATTTTTATTAAGAATCTACTTTGTGTCAAGCACTATATAAGATACCAGAGAAATAACAAATAAGTACGTCTTGATCCTGTCCTTAAAATGCTTACAGTCTAGAGATACCTAGACTGAGGTAGAGTTGGTTAAGCATCCAACTCTTGATTTCAGCTCAGGTCATCATCTCAGGGCATGAGATCAAGCCCCATGTTAGGCTCCGTGCTCAGTCTGCTTGAGATTTCCCCCCCGCTCCTCCCCCTCATCTCTCTCTCTCTAATAAATAAAAAAATCTTAAAAAAAAAACCAAACAATTGTAGTCTAGCTAATGGAAACAGATCTACCAGTAAACATAACCTCTATTAGAAAGGAATGTGTCAGGGCCAGTGGTGGCTGGAAATTGTTAGGGACCAAAATGACTTAGACATCCAGCAAAGAGCTATAGGAGGTCATTACAGAAGAGATGAGCAAGTACAACAGAAATCAGGGCAAACTACACGGAAAGATAAGATTTGATGTAACTCTGAAACGACGGTGGCCATTCCAGGAAAAGAGACCATCTGAGATTATGGAGGGCAGTTCCCATGACAGGGTGGAGATAGTCACAGCTGGAGTGAATTACTACGCACACTCGCAGTTCTTTAACACAGCAAAACATCCAGCCCCACACTGCAGCAATTGGCCACAAAGAGGTTATCAGGGAAATGATGATTAAAATCTAATGCAGACATATATAACTCATCCAACTCGGCCACTGTTTTGGTGTCCATCCTTGGATCAGTTTTTGAAATTCTCTGGGGCTCAGCACCCTTGTTTGAAATGACAGTAATCACTAGATAGGATTGCTGTGAGGACTAATTGAGTTATACATGAACTATGTTTGAACAGTACCTGGCACATGGTATGTGCTTAATAAATAGATATGATTATTAAATACAGAAAAAGCACTGAAGGAATAGGATAATAATGGCTAGTGTTTATTGAGTTCTTACTATTTGCCAGGGAATGTACTAGATACTCTGCAAGTTATTAGATAATTTCACGTACACCAAAATATTGACAAAGGTATCTCTGGACAGTGGAGGCACCAAGAGATGGCTGAGAAAGATTTCTCCCTTACACTTCTTAAAACTTCCATTAGTGCCCGTTTCAAGTCAGGAACTTTGATGCAGAGCTTGAGACAAGGATTACAGCACAAGGATTTCTCCTGAAGGAGCTCTCAGGAGAAAGAGAGAGAGAGAGAAGAGGATGGGGCAGGGAAAGAGGTAGACAAGGAAGTGGCTTCACTGGGGGTCTAGATTTAACTTCACCCCACAGGAAACACTGGAGTGTGAATTGCACCACAGAGTCAAGTCTGCCTTGAGGAAAGGGGACCACCTTTTTTTACCAATTAGTCATTGGCTGCAGGTTGGCCCTGGGATGAGAGTGCTGGACATAACCTCCTTTGTGACTCCAGGACAGTTCTCTGGAAAAGGGAGCATCTGTAAACTGTTAGCAGTCCACACGCACAGCAGCTGGAGGATGGATACACTGGCTGGGTAAAACAGATCTGAGATCTGTGTAGCAAACCACCCCAAACTTAGTAAGTGAAAAACAACAGCAATCATTTATTTTCTTTAAAATCTACAATTTGAGCAAGGTTTTTCTGGAACAGTTTGTCTCTGTGCTCCATGCTATCAGCTTGGGTAGCTTGAAAACTGGGGGTGACTTGCCTGGGGGTGGAACCAGCTGAGGACTCATCATGGCTCAATTTAAAGAAAATGTTTCACAAATGAAACTTCAACACACCTCCCTAGTTGTCAACTTCCACTCAATCCACTGTCTTTAAGCTCTTCCAATACAAAAATTCTGAAGCCACTACTATTCTGAGTGATAGAATTATGATGCACTATTATTTTTTAATAATAATAAACAGGCATTCTTATGAATAGATGTTATGTTATAGAAAGTCCGTGGATTTAGAAAAAGTTATAAGAATAATGTACTGATGGAATGTGGCATTGGTAAAGTACTGATAAACCTTCCAGCAGAATCAGAATTATAGCAAATTAAAAGATTGCTCTACCCACCATGTGTCAGGAATAAAGTTCCTTATATTGGGAGATGGTTGTCTTTAATTTTTTTGTTTTTTAATTTGATTAGAAATTAATTCATGCTATGTCAGTCAATATTGATTGACTATACAAAATTCTCCATCTTCTCTTTTTAGCAGGTTTTATCTTTTTTATTGAAAATATTTTTAAGTTGGGGTTACATTCAAAAAATTAAAAATCAACAGAGTATTAAAGTATATGCAATGAGAAGTCTTCTTACCGCCCCATGTCCTCAGCCCAGTTCCCACCACTTTTCTTAGCCTATCTTTCCAGATTTTGTGGCATATCAAGCAAATAATATAAAAATAGGTTTTCCTTTTTGTCTCCTTTTTACGCAAACAGTAGGTTATTTTTCATGCTCTAACATACACAACTTACTTGGTTACTTGCATCATGGAGATCTTTTCATATGAGTTCACAGGAATGGGTATATCTCTGATACGTGTGAACATACTAGATTGTCCTGCATAAAGCCTTGCCAACAGAACATATTTCCAAACTTGTATTTTTACAGATCTGATTGGTGAAAAATGGTATCTTTGTGTAATTTGAATTTATATTTATCTTACTCAGAGTGATGATAAACATTATTTCACATGTTTAAGTGTCCTTTGCATTTCCTATTTTCTGAACTGTCCATTCTTCTCCTTTACTCATACTTCTATTGAATTATTGGTCTTCTTTTTGTTAAACTAGGAACCCTTTATATGTTAATGAAATTAGCACTTTGTCAAGGATGCAAATCCCATTCTGCTTCCAAACCCCAACTTTGTTTAGATACTTAAGTACTTCAAACATCCTTTACTAGAGAAAACATCATTTACTATAGAAAACTTGGAACATAGAAAAAGAAAAAAATAATCAGCAAAATCCCACACAGATCTCAGAGTTGAATTAAACGTAAAACTTTTCTTGGCCTATCTCTTTAAGGAGATGACAGTTGCGGGGGTAGGGGGGAAGGAAGGGAAAATTTACTGAGCACCTGCTAACACCTACTAATAGCATTTTACTCATGTAATCCCATTTATAGTGCTCATACCAACCCTATTTGGCACTTTACTTCTATTGTATAGCTAAGGAATTTGAAGTTCAGAAAAGTTAAAAAAAAAAAAAAAAAACCAGACCAAGATCAAACAATTAGNCCAAGATCATACAATTAGTAAGAGGTAGAACTGGGTTTCCAACTTGGATCTGTCAGACCCTGGGGTTCCTTCCCTTTCTATAGTTCCCATTGTTTCCTTGCCACCTGTGTTTTAAGACTAGGCTGTTACATCCTTGAAGATCCATAACAGTGGAATAACAGCCAAAATAATTAAGAGGATAACAATCTTAAGAAAGATGACAAAGATCTCTTGTTGTTTTGAAAACCACTAGAATTCATTCACTCTTGGTTCTGGAACATTCAGAGGTCTGGAACTGTCACATTCATCAGGAAGTAAGGCCCAGCTGGCTGCTGCTGGCTCCTGGCCATGTGTAGACAACCCCTGGTCATTTGTCAATGTTCCCAGGGGTGCCTGCTTCATGTTAAAATCCTGGCAGTGTGCCTCCCTCCACTGTATAATTGTACTGACCATAGCAAGGCTGACTAAATCCTCTTGATGCTTCTGCTAATTCCATGGGCCCTGCAGGCTAGAGGAGCCCAGAAACAGAACAGGGCACACCCAAAAGTGCAATCCAAAGCCTGGAGGCTCCTCTGGGTTCTTAACATGAGTAAACATTTCACAGTCAAATTGTCAACATGCAAATACAGGCAGAGCTTTCTTCAGGGCTAGAATAGAATGTTAGAACTAGAATTGACATCAATGTTTCCCCACTACAGTGTTTCACACAATGCTTAGAAGGCCCTGAGATGGTGGAGGAGATTTCCATAAAGGCACCTGTGAGGAATCAGGAAGAGCCGAACAGGTGAGGGTTTTGGTTTCACACCCCAAGTTCAACCAGATCAGTCCGACTTCTACTTGTAGCTGTCCCATAAGATTTATTTGGGGAAAGGGGCCCAGCTGAAACAAGTGTGAAACCCACTTCATTTTACTGGTGTGGAAGCTGAGGCTCAGGAAGGGTTTGATGCAGCCAATCACAGGAGAAGTCAGTGGCAGGACCAAGCTGACTCCTCAGGACCAAGTCAGTGGCTGACTGTCTGGGCTCCATTATCACACGGAGTCCTCCTGTTTCCTTTGTGCTGGATCCTCATTCTTAAGAATTTGCAGCCAGCTGTTCCCCAGACCCTCAGTTGTAAATCAACTCACACTGAATTCTCAAAAGCCCCTCTGTGAAGCAAACTTTCGGTAAAAATGTTCTAGGCTATTCCCTACTCCACGGCATTCACAGCACATCCCGCACCCTGTTGGAACCAAAGACAAAGGCAAGATGTGCGCACCTATGTACACTGACCAAAATATCCTCCCAGATTTTGAGCCCAGTGGAAACACTGGTGAAAGCTCTCCAATTAAAAAAGATGATCTACACATAAAGTCGTGCGATGCCCAATTTGTTGGCTCAGCATTTTCAACCACCATATACCCACCAGGTGGATACAACAGCGTGCAGACCCAGGACTCCAGGGCTAATGGGAAACGACATCCCCGCAGCACAGTAACCCAGGGTCATAAAACAGGCAAATAGCAACAGCTTAAGTAAATTTTGAGATTTTGTTCATTGTGGATTTTTTCTCTTTTTTTAAATTATGTTCTTTTAGCCAACGTATAGTACATCGTTAGTTTTGTTTTTTTTTTAAGATTTTATTTATTTATTTGACAGAGAGAGAGACAGCCAGTGAGAGAGGGAACACAAGCAGTGGGAGTGGGAGAGGAAAAAGCAGGCTCATAGCAGAGGAGCCTGATGTGGGGCTCGATCCCATAATGCCAGGATCACGCCCTGAGCCGAAGGCAGATGCTTAACCGCTGTGCCACCCAGGTGCCCCACATCATTAGTTTTTGGCGTAGTGTACGACAATTCATTAGTTGCATATAACACCTAGTCTCATCACAATACATGCCCTCCTTAATACCCATCACCTGGTTACCCCATCCC